>NC_083656.1:210000-217500 GCF_963576545.1 Limanda limanda
GACTACATTTTCTACCTCATAGAGCAGATTAACTCCAACACGGTGTGTTTCAGCGTGTGTGTCTGTGTCTGTGTGAGTGTGTGAGAGTGAGAGTGTGTGTCTGTGTCTGTGTGTGTGACCTTTTTTTCCCAAGGAGATAAATTTGCAGTGCGTCCTAATTTCCTGCTCATAAATATAAGGAGTAATAGTGTGTGTGTGTGTGTGTGTGTGTGTGTGTGTGTGTGTGTGTGTGTGTGTGTGTGTGTGTGTATGTGTGTGTGTGTGTGTGTTCCTCCCTACTTATCACATAACAAATTGAAAGCTTAATCTGTCCTGCGTGTCGATTTACAACCGCGATCACTGGCTCTATTTCACTGAGAGGAGTGGGAGAAAAAAATATAGAGATGAGGGAGGAGTGAAGGAAACAAGGAGTGAAGGAAACGAGGAGTGAAGGAAACAAGGAGTGAAGGAAACGAGGAGTGAAGGAAACAAGGAGTGAAGGAAACAAGGAGTGAAGGAAACGAGGAGTGAAGGAAACAAGGAGTGAAGGAAACGAGGAGTGAAGGAAACGAGGAGTGAAGGCTCCTTTATGCTTCTGCGTTTTTTCGGATATGGACAGATAGGACCACCCTAACCGCCGTGGAACGCCCCCCCCCCCGAGCGCCTCGGAGAGATTTTCGTACACCTCTGATTTTTCTAACTGTCCGTCTTTATTTCGAAGACCCCACGGACAGACCTTGGCTGTGATTGGTCCGCGAACGACATCATTTCCGTACGACGTCATTTCCGGACCTCAAACTTCCTGTTTCCTTCCCTGTGTCACAATAAACCCAAACACAACTACGATTCTACGATTAATGTGACGTGTGTGTTAAGCCAGCGGAGTTGTCCGGCTGACGGTGGCTCGTTAGAGCACTGAGGGCATGTGTGCACGGTCACATACGGTTATAACGAGCTTTCAAAACGGCGCTAGCGGGCTAGGCTAACGGGCTAGCAACCATGCTAACTGCGGTGGCAACGGTGCAAAAACCCGCCGTCACGACTTTAATTCCACTTCTATCATGACACTGTTTCTATAATACCGTCAGGTTAGAAGCAAACACTGGATAGTAGTTAGTGTCGGGAGTCCCTGCTGACTGTGTGTGGAAGCTGGGGGGGAGCTAGCTGGGAGGGAAGCTAGCTAGCTCCGTGTAGCTGCATTAGCAGTTCGGAAACAAGACCGGGGAACCGCTGCGCTAAGAAACGATTACATCAGCATTTTGACCTGCTGGGTGTCACTTTATTTTATTTAGTTGCCATCGTAGCTACACTGTGTGTGAGGGAAGTGGGGAGTAAGTAAATACACAACGCAGGCTTCTCCAAGCTTGTCTTCCGTTGCGCCACCTACTGTTCTGGCGGTGAACTGTTTTCAACACGGAGAGGTATAAATGAAAAAGTGTCCGTCCGATCCGTCCATAACGGATTCGTAGAAGCATAATGGAACCTTGAGGAGTAAATGTGTAGTGAAGGAGAGATGAAGAAGCAGTGAAGGAGGATGAAAGAGATGAATAGTTTGTGTCTGAAGGTACGAAGCTTGTTCACCTGTTATCGGAGTAAATCACCATGTTAACTTATGCTGAACAATGACCTGCCTGGTAACACAACCCATCCCCTGAATGTATGCCCAAGCAGAAATGAACAAAAGCCATTTCATTGTAGGGTTTCTTTGGATATGTAATATAATAATGAGGGGATTTTCATTTTTGGGTGAACGATCCCTTTAACCAAGATGTGTTACATTCTGCTGCAGAAAGAGAGAAAAATAATAAAGACAACAAACCTAAAACCAACAGTAAACAATTGATCAAACACAGAACATCTGTTCAGAGTATGTATGTGTGTGTATGTGTGTGTATGTGTGTGTATGTGTGTGAGAATGCTGAGTAATCAATACCCTCAGAAAGTGAATCCATTGTCCCAGAGGAACATCTGTCCTGCGTTTGTGTTTACGTCCTGTTACCATAGAAACCTAAAGAAACATGTTCCCTTATCACAGGAGAACAGACAATAATCTGATGAAAACCTTCTGATTGTGTGTGTGTGTGTGTGTGTGTGTGTGTGTGTGTTTGTGTGTGTGTGTGTGTTTGTGTGTTCTGATGCAGGTTCTTCTTGAAGTTCTTCCTCAAGTGTAACCAGAACTGTCTGAAGAACGCTGGAAACCCACGAGACATGAGGAGGTTTCAGGTACCACGAACACACACACACACACACACACACACACACACACACACACACACACACACACACACACACACACCCTTCCTCTCCCCTGCGCACGGCAAGCTGACAGGATGTTCAGTCCAGTTAGTGGGAGGAGGGAGACGGGGCGAGCGAGCCTCACCACGCGTGTGGAGAGCGAGAGAGAGAGGGCAGAGGTAAACGAGACAGGTGAAGTCAGGTGAAGCCTCCGGACTCGGCCCGGTTGGCGTGGCGACAGCCGGGTGAAGGATGTTCTGGTTAGTCACCGTGGCGACAGAAAGGACACCTCCACCCGCTCTCTGTGTGACCTTCTGCTCCATCGCCATGGATCAACGACGACAACCTCGCCATGGCAACCAGCCGAGAATGATGAATGACCACAGCTGAGTGGATGTCAGAGTCTGAGAGAGACTGTGACATCACAGACAGGGAGGGGCCTGAGCAAACACAAAGGTGGAAGTTCTGGACAATATTGGGCCGCGGCACTTTATTATTTTCAAATGAAAAGTAAATAATTAGTTAAGTTTACAAAATAATCACGGAGATGCGAGGCACATTGCAGCTGATCAGATCAGTTCTCTGGGTTCGCAGGTGGTGATGTCTACGACGGTGAACGTTGACGGCCATGTTCTCGCCGTCTCTGACAACATGTTCGTGCACAACAACTCCAAACATGGCCGCCGAGCCCGGAGACTGGATCCGTCTGAAGGTGAGTGAGTTTTCACTCCAACGACTTTATCACTTACACTTACTCACTGCCGTTCTTACAAAATGTAGCAGCAGAATTGAATCTCACCTAACCCTAGACCTGAGGAGCTCCACAGCTCAACTTCCACAATCAAAGCCTGTGATTCATGTAAACAATAAACCTGCAAACCCCCTGAAAGACTTTTATTGGGAAAACTGTTATTAATCTTCTTTTCATGTTTGAGTAAATTAAGACCATGTCACTTTTATACATGATCCGGTTCATCTGGTTAATCTCAACGTGTTCTATGGTGACGTCATCTGAGTCATAGAGGAAGTTCTTCATCTGTTTTCTTTTAAAGTCATTCCATCGATGACTCTGATTGGTCGAAACATGTCACACCTCTGTTTCATGAATTGGTGTCCAACGTCATATTACAGGTAGCTGTGTGTGTCTTCCTGTATTTATGTCTTTGTGAGGACCATTTTAAGCGTAGGTGAGTAAAGACTTTTAGGTTTTAGGGTTCGAATTAGGATTTAGTTGCGATGGTTAAGGTTAAGGTACGGGGCTAGGGAATATATTCTGTCAATGAGAGAGAGGGAGAAAGACAGAGCGAGAGAGAGAGCATAATTTGGTCTTTGAAGAGAGATCACCCCAGTGGCTTATGGGTAAAAAGACCAGACGCCTCAGCGTCCCCAGAGAGGATGGTGTGTGTGCGTGTGTGTGTTTCATTTTGCGGCTGTTCAACCTCTTTAATTGCCCTCCTAATTAAAGATGGTAACCATGGAAACCACCTCTCCCAATCAGAGCTCAGGGGAGTCCCGTGGGTTTGAACCCTTTTCTCCGTCCTGTTGTTTCCTGAGCAAACAGCAGAGTCAGAGTCACTGTGAACTTTACAATCTCAAAACAGTCAAATGAGAAGTTTCATGACTTTATTTCAGAACGACACCATGTTCAGGAAAATGTTTCCACAACTCTTTGTTTCCCTGAGAATAGAAACTGGTCTGATCAAACGTTCAGAAATCAAGTCTGATCACGATGGGTTAGGGTCGGTTTTCAGACTGATAACATTCAAGTGGTCATAATAAACATTAAAATAAATATTCCTTTCTGCTTTGAATGAGACAAATTAATGTTACTGTTCTTAAATATGTTAATTTGTTGAGGGACACGACGACTTGTTTCAGGACAAAAACACAAAGACAAGATTTGGTCTCCACTTGGGACTTTGATCTGGATTTGTCTGTGCACTGCTGTTTTGTTGGAACTTGATCTGATTGGACCTGGTTCATACGTGATTTGTTTCGGACCTGGACTGACCTCTTGACCTTGTAGAGCAGTGACTCTAATGAAGTCTAGCTGGGAACTGGTTGAGTCTAACAATCATCTATCATCTATCTATCATCAACACAGCGACTGTTTAATAGAAAAGAATAGAACAGAATCAAAAAGAAAAGAAAATAATAGAATAGAAAAAGAGAAGAATAGATAAAATAGAAAAGAATAGAATAGAATCAAAAAGAAAAGAATAGAATAGAAAAAGAAAAGAATAGAATCAAAAAGAAAAGAATAGAATAGGTCAGGTGCTGTAATGTCATCTTAAATAGTCATGGAAGAGATAAGCCTCACACACACACACACACACACACACACACACACACACTCAGTGTTCCTTCATTTCACTTTATAATTAATCTGCAGTTGCACTTGAAAGAAAAGAGAGAGTAGTCATTACCAGTCAAGTGTGTGTGTGTGTGTGTGTGTGTGTGTGTGTGTGTGTGTGTGTGTGTGTGTGTGTGTGTGTGTGTGTGTGTGAATGTACTAAGCTAAAGTGGATAAAATCCACCACCCAATTAAATCATGGTGTGTGTGTGTGTGTGTGTGTGTGTGTGTGTGTGTGTGTGTGTGTGTGTGTGTGTGTATGTGTGTGTGTGTGTGTGTGTGTGTGTGTGTGTGTGTGTGTGTGTGTGTGTGTGTGTGTGTGTGTGTGTGTATGTGTGTGCGTGACCTTCATCACTTCTGTGGAATACATCAGTGGTTCTCAACCTGTGGCCCCGGACCCTAACAGAGGTCTGTAGATTATTCAGAAACAAATGATCTGAGTTCAACAACGTGACGACAGGACGAGGACTCTGTGACAACGTGATGAGAGTTGAGTTTCAACTGGTGTCAGACCAAGTGGTTGCATGTCAGGACAGTTTATCAGGATGTGGTGTGAGGTCAAAGGTCACTTCCTTTTCATGTCAGTGCTGATCCTCTGAATGAAAGTCCATTGTCAATCGTCCTCTAAGAACGTTTCCGTGGCAACTGATGTTTTAGTGATGAACACTTCCCCCTGTGTGTGTGTCTCTCTCTCTCTCTCTCTCTGTGTCTCTGTGTCTCTGTGTCTCTCGTCCAGCAGCCACTCCCTGTATTAAAGCCATCAGTCCCAGCGAGGGCTGGACGACAGGCGGAGCCACCGTCATTCTGATCGGGGACAACTTCTTTGACGGCCTGCAGGTGGTCTTCGGCACCATGCTGGTGTGGAGCGAGGTACCGCTCAGCTGATCAGGGCATCCAACCATCAATGACAACCATTACATCATGTCACTGATTATCTCTCTCTCTCTAGTTGATCACCCCTCACGCCATCCGGGTCCAGACCCCCCCTCGCCACATCCCCGGTGTCGTGGAGGTCACGCTGTCCTACAAATCCAAACAGTTCTGTAAAGGAGCGCCGGGACGCTTCGTCTACACAGGTACAAAAACTGCAAACTTGTGTTTTAATAAGGGAAGGGTTAGAATCAAATCTCAGATCATCACTTTGGCCTGAAGTTCTGTGATGTCACAACGCCACAGCTCACGTGTCGCCATTATCTGGCAATGCTGTTGATGATGAAGGTGAAGGTGAAGTGATGAGGATGAGGATGAGGATGAGGATGAGGATGGTCAAGATGATGATGATGATGGTGAGTTGATGTGTCCCTTAATGCCTGATGATCTTCCTCCTCTACCTGCTCAGCGCTAAACGAGCCAACTATAGATTACGGCTTCCAGAGGTTACAGAAGGTCATCCCTCGTCACCCCGGAGACCCAGAGAGACTTCCCAAGGTACCACACACACACAGACACACACAGACACACACAAACACAGACACAGACTGACTTTATGTAAACACAGTCAGTAATAACTGTCAGGGTTTTTTCCATCAGTCTGTTTTCTGGTCGACTGCTCAGAGTCCTGATAATCATCAGCAATGGGTGTGAGTGTGTGAGCATGCGTGTGTGTTGGGGTGTGTGTGTGTGTGTGGGAACACAAATTGACACACACACTTCTCTCTCTTTAATACACACTGTGTCATTACCAAACACACATCAGAACAGAGTCCGGTGGAGGCTCCTGGTCTTGATCCAGTTTCAGTCCAAACCAATGGATCTGATGGATCCACACACTGGGCCTCTAGACTCAAAAGGGAAATAAACCCATCTCCAAAACCAGTGTCAGTACACACAGTTTATCAATGCCCCCTAACCCTAACACTAACCCTAACCCTAACCCTAACCCTAACCCTAACCCTAACCCTAACCCTAACCCTAACCCTAACCCTAACCCTAACCCTAACCCTAACCCTAACCCTAACCCTAACCCTGACCCTGACCTATCTGTCTCTGAGGAGAATGAGGCTGCGTCTGAGAGATCACCAGCAAAAATGGTTTTGTATTTATATGCGCTTTTCTAGTCTTGACTCAAAGATCCATAAAGAAGGGAGCTCACATTTAGGCCGTTGCTCTGAGACTTGTCCCCTTGCCTGACAAATGGGATTTGGGGCTGCGGTGTTGTTGGGCCGGCCCAGGTCGCCTCCTGCCTGCATGTCTTCCCAGTATCGAGCACCTTGTCATGGCGCCACCCGTACCGACCCTGTGGGGGGTGCATGGACTCGTAGAGGCGGCGGTCCTCGTCGGAGCCATACCACAGGTGCAGGTTTAGGGGCTGGTCATGCACAGGACGCTTAGCCTTGCTTGGGACACCCCCCACATGTCCACCCATGTGATGTAGACCATAGCCTCCCAGGCAACACTTTCCTGTGTTAGAAGCCCCCCCCCCCCCCCCCTTTGTGTTCACACATGATCCTCCAGAGAAGATCCAGAGTGGGCTCTGCCCGCCTGCAGTAATCCAACAGTCTCCTGCTGTGTTAGGCAAGACAGGAAGTGACCTGTTTCCTCTGCTGCAGAGGTCATGTGATCATGTTTACATCACCTGACACGTCGTCAGCTCTGATCACCACAAACTCTCTTCACATCTTCGTCTGTGTCTTCTTCGTGTGTCAGCACTTCTTCACCAGAGACGTTTGTTTAGGTATCTTCATGTTTGTGTCCCGTGTTAGAAGCTCCTCCCCCCGCCCCCCCCTTGTGTTCACACATGATCCTCCAGAGAAGATCCAGAGAACTGAGGAGCTCAGTCTGAAGCTTTGATAGAAACTTGTTCATGAGAATCAGTTGAGGTGCTTTTCGGATCAAGTTCTTAAAGGATCCTGTTCAGATCAGATTTATGAAGGTTCCCTGTTCTGCTTCATTGGTTGTTCAACAGAAACAGGTTTGAGATCAGGAGATGAAGA
>NC_083656.1:220000-240000 GCF_963576545.1 Limanda limanda
GAGTGAGTGAGTGAGTGAGTGAGTGAGTGAGTGAGTGAGTGAGTGAGTGAGTGAGTGAGTGAGTGAGTGAGTGATGGATGAGAGAGTATTGGATGGATGAATAAATGAGAGATGAAGTGAAAGAGGAGTGAGTTTGAGGGGGCGGGGTTAATTGAAAAACCTCCTGAAAATGATTAACTGAATTTAATTAAGATAAAGACTGAAGCTTTGTTCTCTCTCTCTCTCTCTCTCACACACACACACACACACACACACACACACACACACACACACACTGCTTGTGTTCCATCCTTATATCAAACTTCATTTTTTTTTTTTTTCTGTGGTTATTTTAAGTCACAGTCAGGTTTTTGAAATTGGAGGAAAGAGTAGCCCATGACTTCAAAACCCCTCCCCCTCTGTTCCAGACACCTCCCCCTCTGCTACAGAACCCTCCCTCTCTGCTACAGACCCCTCCCAGTTCGCTCTATCATCAGAGCTAAGCTAACATTAGTCAGTCACGTGATCAGTGTTGACGTTCTCTCTGCAGGAGGTGTTGCTGAAGAGAGCAGCCGACCTGGTGGAGGCGCTGTACGGGATGCCTCACAACAACCAGGTAACCAGTTCACCTCACACACTCACACACTCACACACTCACACACTCACCCTCTCACACTCTCACACACTCACACACACACACACTCACACACTCACACACTCACACACTCACACACTCACTCACACTCTCACACACTCACACACACACTCATACTCTCACACACTCACACTCTCACACACTCACACACTCACACTCTCACACTCTCACACACTCACACACTCACACACTCACACTCTCACACTCTCACACACTCACACACTCACACACTCACACACTCACACTCTCACACTCTCACACACTCACACACTCACACTCTCACACTCTCACACACTCACACACTCACACACTCACACTCTCACACTCTCACACACTCACACACTCACACACTCACACACTCACACTCTCACACTCTCACACACTCACACACTCACACACTCACACACTCACACTCTCACACTCTCACACACTCACACACTCACACACTCACACACTCACACTCTCACACACTCACACACTCACACTCTCACACTCTCACACACTCACACACTCACACACTCACACACTCACACACTCACACTCTCACACACTCACACTCTCACACAGGTAAAGGTGTTTTTATTTTCCTGTAAAAAAATTCCCATGATGCTCAGTGACCAGGACGAAGCTGCAGCAGCTTTATGAGTCAGAAAGTGATGGAGGAGGGAGCTCTTCATATTCTCTCCATCCTCTCCGACACGCTTCTCAACCCACGAGTTAATCACCCCAAAACACACACACACACACACACACACACACACACACAGGTCTAGTGAAATGAAAGAGTAACCTTGAACGGAGAACAGAGGTTGTAAACGAATGTAAATCCAATCGTAGTAACAACAATGACCATGTGTGTCAGTGTGTGTCATATGTTGTATTAGTTTGTGTGTGTGTGATCCAATATGAAACACTCGTGCTTTAATGTTTGATCAAATGAGCGCCCCATGCAAGCAAGTTTAAACCACTTTAACTTATAAGAGACAATTATAAAACGACAAAATAGAAGGCAACAAAATATCATAGGAAAGTTTAAAAAATACACAACTCATCAGAATTCACAGCCCTGTGATCACTCATGGCAACAGCCTAACACCTCTTGTGTTCATGTAAAGTATTTTGAAATGTCATGTGATCAATAACTGATCAATGACACTGTGCAGGAGATCATCCTGAAGAGGGCAGCAGATATCGCTGAAGCTCTCTACAGCGTTCCAAGGAACCACAACCAGATCCCGTCGCTAGGCAACAGCACCTCCCACAGCATGATGGGTGTAAACTCATTTAGCGGACAACTGGCCGTCAACGTCTCAGAGACAACGCAAGGTACGAGAGACTGTATAAGTATTGTAGTACTGTATTATTCTCGTACTGTGTTATTGTATTACTGCATTGTTGTAGTATTGTATAATTGAAGCATTATGGTTCTGTAGTATTACACTACTGTATTATCGAAGTATTGTAGTACTGTGGTACTGCATTATCGTTGTACTATTTTATTGTTCTATTCTAGTACTGCAGAATACTATCATTGTAATAGTTTAGTATTGTAGTACTTTAGCATGGTATCATTATAGTACTGTATTATTGTAGTATTTTAGAACTGTATTATTGCAGTTATGTAGAATTGTGGTACTGTAGTATTGAATTACTGCTGTACTCTAGTACTGTAATGTGTCTACTGACAACTGTCCAATTCTAGTCGGTTACAGTCGGAACACAAGCAGCGTGTCGCCACGGGGATATGTCCCCACCTCCACCCCCCAACAGAGTAACTATGGCAACACCGTCAATAACAGCATGAACGGTTACGGCAACTCGGGTATGCCGAACCTCGGAGTGACATCATCACCAGGTTTCCTCAACGGGTCGTCTGCCAGCTCTCCCTACGGCAGTAAGTATCACGGTAAATACTACTGCTACTAACTAATACCACCATAAATACTTATATTACTGCAGTAAGGATCAGGGTAAATACTTATTCTATTACTTACTAATACTACCATTAATACTTCTATTACTGTAATAAGTATCAAGTAAAATACAAATACTACACAGAAATACTACTATTATTACTATAATATCTAATAAGACTTTAGCTCTCTCTATGGTAGTAAGTGATAAGGTAGATACTACAAATACTAATAATACTACTATAACCACTCATACTATTAACTACTTACCCGTCCATTATCCCTCATCATGTGTTCCCAGTTTAATGTTAGCAGCTAAGTGGCTTATATAGGGAACATCAAAGAAGAACTATATTTCCAACTACTTCTACTACTAATACTTATTCATACTGCCAACACTAATTAACTATTACTAATACTATTAACTACTAATACTAATAGTACATACTAATACTTCAAATACTACTATAATAAATAATACTGTAACTACTAATAATACAACAACTCTCTCCTTGGAAGTGAGTATCAAGCTAAACAAATACTACAAATAAAATGTACAACTACTACTACCTATACTACTACTATAACTACTGACCAGGTATCGGATCTTATTTTTGACCTGGTTTCTGACCTGGTTTTTGACCTGGTTTCTGATCTGGTTTCTATTCCAGTTGTTCCCTCCAGTCCCACGATGGCCGTCTCCAACTGTAACTCGTCTCATGGAGTTTTCTCCTTCTCTGCTGCCGTCAAACAGAAGAGCGCCTTCGCTCCTGTTGTCCGACCGCCGTCGTCTCCACCTCCTCCACCCAACTGCTCTGCAAACAACGGACTGCAGGGTAAACCACTCCTCCTCCTTCATCCCTCCTTCATCCCTCCATCATATCCTCCTCCACCCAACTGCTCTGCAAACAACGGACTGCAGGGTAAACCACTCCTCCTCCTTCATCCCTCCTTCATCCCTCCATCATATCCTCCTCCACCCAACTGCTCTGCAAACAACGGACTGCAGGGTAAACCACTCCTCCTCCTTCATCCCTCCTTCATCCCTCCATCATATCCTCCTCCACCCAACTGCTCTGCAAACAACGGACTGCAGGGTAAACAACTCCTCCTCCTTCATCCCTCCTTCATCCCTCCATCATATCCTCCTCCACCCAACTGCTCTGCAAACAACGGACTGCAGGGTAAACCACTTCTCCTCCTTCATCCCTCCTTCATCCCTCCATCATATCCTCCTCCACCCAACTGCTCTGCAAACAACGGACTGCAGGGTAAACAACTCCTCCTCCTTCATCCCTCCTTCATCCCTCCATCATATCCTTCTCCACCCAACTGCTCTGCAAACAACGGACTGCAGGGTACTCCACTCCTCCTCCATCATCCCTCCGTCATATCCTTCTCCACCCAACTGCTCTGCAAACAACGGACTGCAGGGTACTCCACTCCTCCTCCTTCATCACTTCTTCATCCCTCCATCAAATCCTCCTCCACCCAACTGCTCTGCAAACAACGGACTGCAGGGTAAACAACTCCTCCTCCTTCATCCCTCCTTCATCCCTCCATCATATTCTCCTCCACCCAACTGCTCTGCAAACAACGGACTGCAGGGTAAACCACTCCTCCTCCTTCATCCCTCCTTCATCCCTCCATCATATCCTCCTCCACCCAACTGCTCTGCAAACAACGGACTGCAGGGTACTCCACTCCCCCTCCTTCATCCCTCCATCATCCCTCCATCATATCCTCCTCCACCCAACTGCTCTGCAAACAACGGACTGCAGGGTAAACCACTTCTCCTCCTTCATCCCTCCTTCATCCCTCCATCATATCCTCCTCCACCCAACTGCTCTGCAAACAACGGACTGCAGGGTACTCCACTCCTCCTCCTTCATCCCTCCTTCATCCCTCCATCATATCCTTCTCCACCCAACTGCTCTGCAAACAACGGACTGCAGGGTACTCCACTCCTCCTCCATCATCCCTCCGTCATATCCTTCTCCACCCAACTGCTCTGCAAACAACGGACTGCAGGGTACTCCACTCCTCCTCCTTCATCACTTCTTCATCCCTCCATCATATCCTCCTCCACCCAACTGCTCTGCAAACAACGGACTGCAGGGTAAACAACTCCTCCTCCTTCATCCCTCCTTCATCCCTCCATCATATCCTCCTCCACCCAACTGCTCTGCAAACAACGGACTGCAGGGTAAACCACTCCTCCTCCTTCATCCCTCCATCATATCCTCCTCCACCCAACTGCTCTGCAAACAACGGACTGCAGGGTAAACCACTCCTCCTCCTTCATCACTCCTTCATCCCTCCATCATATCCTTCTCCACCCAACTGCTCTGCAAACAACGGACTGCAGGGTAAACAACTCCTCCTCCTTCATCCCTCCTTCATCCCTCCATCATATCCTCCTCCACCCAACTGCTCTGCAAACAACGGACTGCAGGGTACTCCACTCCTCCTCCTTCATCACTCCTTCATCCCTCCATCATATCCTTCTCCACCCAACTGCTCTGCAAACAACGGACTGCAGGGTACTCCACTCCTCCTCCATCATCCCTCCGTCATATCCTTCTCCACCCAACTGCTCTGCAAACAACGGACTGCAGGGTAAACAACTCCTCCTCCTTCATCCCTCCTTCATCCCTCCATCATATCCTCCTCCACCCAACTGCTCTGCAAACAACGGACTGCAGGGTAAACAACTCCTCCTCCTTCATCCCTCCTTCATCCCTCCATCATATCCTCCTCCACCCAACTGCTCTGCAAACAACGGACTGCAGGGTAAACCACTCCTCCTCCTTCATCTCTCCTTCATCCCTTCATCATATCCTCCTCCACCCAACTGCTCTGCAAACAACGGACTGCAGGGTAAACCACTCCTCCTCCTTCATCTCTCCTTCATCCCTCCATCATATCCTCCTCCATCCAACTGCTCTGCAAACAACGGACTGCAGGGTAAACCACTCCTCCTCCTTCATCACTCCTTCATCCCTCCATCATATCCTTCTCCACCCAACTGCTCTGCAAACAACGGACTGCAGGGTACTCCACTCCTCCTCCATCATCCCTCCGTCATATCCTTCTCCACCCAACTGCTCTGCAAAAAACGGACTGCAGGGTACTCCACTCCTCCTCCTTCATCACTTCTTCATCCCGCCATCATATCCTCCTCCACCCAACTGCTCTGCAAACAACGGACTGCAGGGTACTCCACTCCTCCTCCTTCATCCCTCCTTCATCCCTCCATCATATCCTCCTCCACCCAACTGCTCTGCAAACAACGGAGTGCAGGGTACTCCACTCCGCCTCCTTCATCCCTCCTTCATCCCTCCGTCATAACCTCCTCCACCCAACTTCTTCGGGAACAAAGGACTGCAGGGTACTCCACTCCTCCTCCTTCATCACTCCTTCATCACTCCTTCATCCCTCCTTCATCCCTCCATCATATCCTCCTCCACCCAACTGCTCTGCAAACAACGGACTGCAGGGTAAACCACTCCTCCTCCTTCATCCCTCCTTCATCCCTCCATCATATCCTCCTCCACCCAACTGCTCTGCAAACAACGGACTGCAAGGTACTCCAATCCACCTCCTTCATCCCTCCTTCATCCCTCAATCATATCCTCCTCCACCCAACTGCTCTGCAAACAACGGACTGCAGGGTAGTCCACTCCTCCTCCTTCATCCCTCCTTCATCCCTCCTTCATCCCTCCATCATATCCTCCTCCACCCTACTGCTCTGCAAACAACGGACTGCAGGGTAGTCCACTCCTCCTCCTTCATCCCTCCTTCATCACTCCTTCATCCCTCCATCATATCCTCCTCCACCCAACTGCTCTGCAAACAACGGACTGCAGGGTACCCCACTCCTCCTTCATCACTCCTTCATCCCTACATCATATCCTCCTCCACCCAACTGCTCTGCAAACAACGGACTGCAGGGTACTCTACTCCTCCTCCTTCATCCCTCCTTCATCCCTCCATCATATCCTCCTCCACCCAACTGCTCTGCAAACAACGGACTGCAGGGTACTCCACTCCGCCTCCTTCATCCCTCCTTCATCCCTCCGTCATATCCTCCTCCACCCAACTGCTCTGCAAACAACGGACTGCATTGTACTCCACTCCTCCTCCTTCATCACTCCTTCATCCCTCCATCATATCCTCCTCCACCCAACTGCTCTGCAAACAACGGACTGCAGGGTACTCCACTCCGCCTCCTTCATCCCTCCTTCATCCCTCCGTCATATCCTCCTCCACCCAACTGCTCTGCAAACAACGGACTGCAGGGTACTCTACTCCTCCTCCTTCATCCCTCCTTCATCCCTCCATCATATCCTCCTCCACCCAACTGCTCTGCAAACAACGGACTGCAGGGTACTCCACTCCGCCTCCTTCATCCCTCCGTCATATCCTCCTCCACCCAACTGCTCTGCAAACAATGGACTGCAGGGTAAACCACTCCTCCTCCTTCATCCCTCCTTCATCCCTCCATCATATCCTCCTCCACCCAACTGCTCTGCAAACAATGGACTGCAGGGTAAACAACTCCTCCTCCTTCATCACTCCTTCATCCCTCCATCATATCCTTCTCCACCCAACTGCTCTGCAAACAACGGACTGCAGGGTACTCCACTCCTCCTCCTTCATCACTCCGTCATCACTCCTTCATCCCTCCTTCATCCCTCCATCATATCCTCCCCCACCCAACTGCTCTGCAAACAACGGACTGCAGGGTACTCCACTCCGCCTCCTTCATCCCTCCTTCATCCCTCCATCATATCCTCCTCCACCCAACTGCTCTGCAAACAACGGACTGCAGGGTACTCCACTCCGCCTCCTTCATCCCTCCTTCATCCCTCCGTCATATCCTCCTCCACCCAACTGCTCTGCAAACAACGGACTGCAGGGTACTCCACTCACACCTTCATGATTTTTACAGATAAACAGATCAGATTTAAGGTCGAAGAATAAAGGTTAAAGGTCACGTTGGCATCACATGAGTCTGTAAAAATAAACTGCTCTGATTGGTGGAAACAAAAACAACAAGATGATGAATTGGATTTAAATTTTTACAGTTTGTCTCTACTGCTTTTTACACACACACACACACACACACACACACACACACACACACACATACACATACACACAGTCAGTGTGTGATGTCAGTGGATCTGACAGAGAGGTTTGTTGAGTGTTAAATATTCATGTTGCTCTCTGTCCTCAGTGAGGCAGAAACAACTCAGTGTGTGTGAGTGAGTGTGTGTAGATGAGGTATCTGTGGGTTGTAGTGAATAAAACATTCATTGTCCTGTCACTCTTCATGCAGTACTAACAGTACTCAGGTTACTCACCCCGTGTTTGTGCGTGTTCTGACTGTGTGTGTGTGTGCAACTTTCTCTATGTAAAGACATTTCTCAGTTTCACACAGTGTAACTGTCACTGTGCACATTCTTCCAGTTGTTAAACAATACATCCACTAGAGGGCAGTGGCGGAGGTCATAGGGACGTTCTTCTTCAGAAAGACGATGAAAGCTGCTCACAAAATCACTTTTATCAACTGAATTAGACTTTGAAGATTTTGTTTTTTTTTCTCCATGTAAACGATCACGTGTTGTTTCATATTCAAGCTCATTTAGACATTTAGGGTCACAGCAATAGTCGATTAATAATCACGTCATTCAGTAAAAACACGACATTATGTCAAAGGCAAAGTTTCCGCCAGCATTGTATTTTTATTTTTGATGTTTTTTATGTCTCCAGCAATAGTTTGACTAATGTTAATTCTTGGCGGTACGTCTCTGTGTCTCTCTGCAGCCATGTCCGGCCTCGTCGTCCCGCCCATGTAAGACATCCTCCTCCCGAACACCAGCACCAATCACCTGACAGGAGGAGGGGCTTCAGGCTGCAGCTGACCTGTCAAGGGAGCCTATTCCTCCTGTCAATCACAGTAGAACGAACTGTCGTCAGTGACTGGACTGAGAAAAACGAACAGGACGTTGTTGTGTCCACTGATTTCTTGTAAATATTACTCTGTGTTTTGGGGCGGGGTCTGTGGGTGTGATGACATCACTTCATGAACACGTGATTTCATTTTGTTTGAAGAAACGATTAACTGATACAGAAAAATGGTCCCAAATCAGAACACTTGAAAAAGCTCTGGTCGTTATGGTTACGATCACACCTGGCCATGAGCAGGAAACTTCCCATCATGCCTTGCATCAAAAACAAATGGTTGTGGTTAAAGGGACGTCACGACTCAATAACTGAAACATGAATAAAAAGGACGAATGCGATTTGTCTCACCTTTTGGCTCCACCCCTTGTTCTTTTAGCTCCGCCCCACATGCATGTTGTTTGTTTTATTCATGCTTCTATTGTAAAAAATGAATCCTGCATCCTGATAGGCTACTGTGACTGTCCGTCTTCTTGTTCAGAGTTGTCTTTAATCATAGCCCCTCCCTCAACTCGCAAGTTTTGTCCCCAACACTTAAGCCCCGCCCATTTGTTTGTGTGGGTTTCGTACTTTTTGCCAAAGTCGTAGTTGGATGAATATTTATATGTCACTGTGATTGGTCACGTCCCCGCCCCCCCACTGACGTCAATGTTTTGTAACATAAAAAATATAAATATGTATTTATACCTAAGTGTGTGTGTGTTTGTGTGTGTTTGTGTGTGTGTGTGTGTGTGTGTGTACGTCACACATTTATAGAGCTGTCAATCAAAGCTGAAGTCCAATCAGCTCCACTGCTTTTTGTCATGTGTTTTACTGTAAACGAAACAATTTCATCAATAAATATAATTCAATGATTTTTCATCTGATTAAAAAATGTGTCCGTTTCTCTTTAAAAAACTTCACTGAAAACAACGGTTTGAACAAATGCTGCATCACAATGCATGCTGGGAAATACAAGCTAGCTTTGTTTTATGGCCTGACCAATCACAAACCAAGATCAGGACAGGGACCAGAACCAGGATCAGGATCAGGTGTAGAAACCACAACAGGATGAGGATTAGAACCAGGACCAGAACCAGGATTAGAACCAGGATCATGACCACAAGTAGAACAGGGACCAGGACCAGGACCAGGAGCCTTGCTGCTCACTTACTGGGCGGGTTTGAGAGTCGGAGGTGAAGAACAGACTGAATCATGTTCAACATGATTTTGATCCTTTCTTCATTTTAAAGTTTGTGATTAAAACAACGTTTCATGTTTTTTTTCGTCTGAGAGGAAACAAAAGAACAAACAGGAAGTAATTAAGATGAATGACTGATAAACTAACCTCATTGTGACACTCCTTTATTTATTCACTCCTTTATTTATTCACGTCTTTATTTTTCTCATTTCAACTGATCCCAAGTCTGGTAATGGACCAATCATGAAGACACATCCTAAACGTCCCCATGTCTCCTTCACGTCCCCATGTCTCCTTCACGTCCCCATGTATCCTTCACGTCCCCATGTCTCCTTCTTGTCCCATGTCTCCTTCACGTCCCCGTGTCTCCTTCACGTCCCCGTGTTTCCTTCTTGTCCCATGTCTCCTTCACGTCCCCATGTCTCCTTGACGTCCCCATGTCTCCTTCTTGTCCCATGTCTCCTTCACGTCCCCGTGTCTCCTTCACGTCCCCATGTCTCCTTCTTGTCCCATGTCTCCTTCACGTCCCTGTGTCTCCTTCACGTCCCATGTCTCCTTCACGTCCCCATGTCTCCTTCACGTCCGCATGTCTCCTTCACGTCCCCATGTCTCCTTCACGTCAATCAATCAATCAATCAATCAAGTTTATTTGTATAGCCCACATTCACAAATCACAATTCGTCTCATGGGGCTTTAACATTGTGTGACATCGTCTGTCCTTAACCCTCAACAAGAGTAAGGAAAAACTACTAAAAACCCTTTTCACAGGTAAAAATATGTAGAAACCTCAGAGAGAGCCACATGTGAGGATCCGTCTCTCAGGACGGACAGAAGTGCAATAGATGTCAAGTGTAAGAAAACATCATCAGGATTTTTAGCAGCATCCATGAGGGTAAACATTTTTCAATACTATGTGTCAGGCAGTCCCGCTGCAATCACAGTCTCTGGCCAGCAGCAAGACCACGATCCAGCATCAGGATGGGATCCACTATAATCCACAGTCATTGTCCACCGCCGCCAGTTAGAATCCATTATCAGCTGCCGCCTCGGTCGTGGTCCCTCATCATCCGATGCCAACGCGACAAAGGATCCTCCATTACAACGACGATCAGCTGGCACGATACAGAATCCACCGAACTGGATCCACCATTGCGACCTCCGACACGCGATCCACAATCATAATCCATGGTGCGGCCACAGCTGTGGCCCTGCATCCGCGGGCGCTAAGGCACAGAAACTCCGGGAAAAGGGGTCAAGTTAGTAACATGTACTGATCAGATAAGAATTATCTTGATGTGATAAATATGGAGAAAAGGAAGGAGAAGCAGGAAAGAGAAGCTCCGTGTGTCTTGTGTCATAAATTCCCTGTGCGTCTTAGCATCATCAGGGGTTTTTGCCTTTTAATCAATTTTGGAACATCGCACTAATTAGCTCTAACTATAAGCTTTATAAAAAAGGAAGGTTTTGAGTCTACTTTTAAACGAACAGAGCGTGTCTGCTTCCCGAACTGAAAGTGAGAGATTATTCCACAGCAGTGGGGCTTGATGGCTAAAAGCTCTGGCTCCTACTCTACTTTTAGAGACTTTAGGGACAACAAGTAAACCTGAGTTCTGGGATTGGAGTGCTCTAGTAGGTTGATAAGGAACTAACATCTCTTTAAGGTAAAGAGGTGCCATATCATTAAGGGCCTTGAAGGTGAGGAGGATCATTTTAAATTCTATTCTAGATTTAACAGGAAGCCAGTGTAGCGATGCTAATACTGGAGAAATGTGCTCTCTTTTCTTAGTTCTCGTCAGGACACGTGCTGCGGCATTTTGGACCAGCTGCAGAGTCTTTAACGACTTACTGCTGGAGCCTGATAATAGTGAATTACAGTAGTCCAGTCTCGATGTAACAAAGGCGTGGACTAGTTTTTCTGCATCTTTTTGCGAAAGGACATGTCTGATTTTTGAGATATTACGCAAGTGGAAAAACGCGGTCCTAGAAATTATTTTTAAGTGACTATTTTATCTGAGTTTAATAAGAGAAAATTGCGGGTCATCCAGGTTTTTATGTCCTTGAGACATGCTCGAAGTTTAGTGAATTGATTACTTTGATCAGGTTTTATTGACAAATATAACTGGGTGTCATCCGCATAGCAGTGGAAATTTACCGAGTGTGTCCTGATAATGTTTCCTAGTGGAAGCATATATAATGAGAATAAAATTGGGCCGAGCACAGACCCCTGTGGGACACCATGGTTAACTTTGGTGCGCACCGATGACTCATCATTGATTTGAACGAATTGGGAGCGATCAGAAAAATAAGATTTAATCCAGTTTAAGGCCGTTCCTTTAATGTTAATTAACTGTTCTATTCTCTGTAATAAAATGTGATGGTCAATTGTGTCGAATGCTGCACTGAGATCTAACAGAACGAGGACAGACACAAGTCCCTGATCTGAAGCTATTAGAAGGTCATTAGTGACTTTTGCCAGGGCTGTCTCTGTGCTGTGATTGGTTCTAAACCCAGACTGAAAGTCTTCATATATATTATTTTCCTGGAGAAACTCACACAGCTGATTGGCTACAACTTTTTCTAAGATTTTAGACAGGAAGGGGAGATTAGATATTGGCCTGTAATTTGCTAAAACCTCTGGGTCTAGGGTGGGTTTTTTGAGTAGGGGTTTGATTACAGCTATTTTAAAAGACTGTGGTACATAACCTGATGATAATGACAGATTGATTGTGTTAAGTAACGAATTATCTATCAGGGGCAGAATTTCTTTAAGTAATTTAGTTGGAATCGGATCTAAGATACAGGTTGTTGGTTTAGAACCTGAGACTATTTTGGTAAACTGATCACAGGTGATCAGAGAGAAGCTGTCTAAGTAATGGGAAGGATTCTCAGCCGTTTCTGAGATCTGTTTTCTTCTGGTAAAAGACACGTCCCATGTCTCCTTCACGTCCCCATGTCTCCTTCATGTCCCCATGTCTCCTTCATGTCCCATGTCTCCTAAACGTCCCCATGTCTCCTTCACGTCCCCGTGTCTCCTTCACGTCCCCATGTCTCCTTCACGTTCCCATGTCTCCTTCATGTCCCATGTCTCCTTCACGTCCCCATGTCTCCTTCACGTCCCCGTGTCTCCTTCACGTCCCCGTGTCTCCTTCACGTCCCCGTGTCTCCTTCACGTCCCCGTGTCTCCTTCACGTCCCCGTGTCTCCTTCACGTCCCATGTCTCCTTCACGTCCCTATGTCTCCTTCACGTCCCCATGTCTCCTTCACGTCCCGTGTCTCCTTCACGTCCCCATGTCTCCTTCACGTCCCCATGTCTCCTTAACGTCCCCATGTTTCCTTCACGTCCCCGTGTCTCCTTCACGTCCCTGTGTCTCCTTCACGTCCCCGTGTCTCCTTCACGTCCCCGTGTCTCCTTCACGTCCCCATGTCTCCTTCACGTCCCCATGTCTCCTTCACGTCCCCGTGTCTCCTTCACGTCCCATGTCTCCTAAACGTCCCCATGTCTCCTTCACGTCCCCGTGACTCCTTCACGTCCCCATGTCTCCTTCACGTCCCCATGTCTCCTTCACGTCCCTATGTCTCCTTCACGTCCCATGTCTCCTTCACGTCCCTGTGTCTCCTTCACGTCCCCATGTCTCCTTCACGTCCCCGTGTCTCCTTCACGTCCCATGTCTCCTTCACGTCCCTATGTCTCCTTCACGTCCCCATGTCTCCTTCACGTCCCGTGTCTCTTTCACGTCCCTGTGTCTCCTTCACGTCCCATGTCTCCTTCACGTCCCCATGTCTCCTTCTGGTGCCATGTCTCCTTCACGTCCCTGTGTCTCCTTCACGTCCCTGTGTCTCCTTCACGTCCCATGTCTCCTTCACGTCCCCATGTCTCCTTCACGTCCCCATGTCTCCTTCACGTCCCATGTCTCCTTCACGTCCCCATGTCTCCTTCATGTCCCATGTCTCCTAAACGTCCCCATGTCTCCTTCACGTCCCCGTGTCTCCTTCACGTCCCCATGTCTCCTTCATGTCCCATGTCTCCTTCACGTTCCCATGTCTCCTTCACGTCCCCGTGTCTCCTTCACGTCCCCGTGTCTCCTTCACGTCCCCATGTCTCCTTCACGTCGCTGTGTCTCCTTCACGTCCCAAGTCTCCTTCACGTCCCTGTGTCTCCTTCACGTCCCCATGTCTCCTTCACGTCCCCGTGTCTCCTTCACGTCCCATGTCTCCTTCACGTCCCTATGTCTCCTTCACGTCCCCATGTCTCCTTCACGTCCCGTGTCTCCTTCACGTCCCTGTGTCTCCTTCACGTCCCATGTCTCCTTCACGTCCCCATGTCTCCTTCACGTCCCCATGTCTCCTTCTGGTGCCATGTCTCCTTCACGTCCCTGTGTCTCCTTCACGTCCCTGTGTCTCCTTCACGTCCCATGTCTCCTTCACGTCCCCATGTCTCCTTCACGTCCCATGTCTCCTTCACGTCCCCATGTCTCCTTCATGTCCCATGTCTCCTAAACGTCCCCATGTCTCCTTCACGTCCCCGTGTCTCCTTCACGTCCCCATGTCTCCTTCATGTCCCATGTCTCCTTCACGTTCCCATGTCTCCTTCACGTCCCCGTGTCTCCTTCACGTCCCCGTGTCTCCTTCACGTCCCCATGTCTCCTTCACGTCGCTGTGTCTCCTTCACGTCCCATGTCTCCTTCACGTCCCTGTGTCTCCTTCACGTCCCCATGTCTCCTTCATGTCCCCGTGTCTCCTTCACGTCCCATGTCTCCTTCACGTCCCTATGTCTCCTTCACGTCCCTATGTCTCCTTCACGTCCCCATGTCTCCTTCACGTCCCGTGTCTCCTTCACGTCCCTGTGTCTCCTTCACGTCCCATGTCTCCTTCACGTCCCCATGTCTCCTTCTGGTGCCATGTCTCCTTCACGTCCCTGTGTCTCCTTCACGTCCCTGTGTCTCCTTCACGTCCCATGTCTCCTTCACGTCCCCATGTCTCCTTCCCGTCCCCATGTCTCCTTCACGTCCCATGTCTCCTTCACGTCCTCATGTCTCCTTCATGTCCCCTAAACGTCCCCATGTCTCCTTCACGTCCCTGTGTCTCCTTCACGTCCCCATGTCTCCTTCACGTTCCCATGTCTCCTTCACGTCCCCGTGTCTCCTTCACGTCCCCGTGTCTCCTTCACGTCCCATGTCTCCTTCACGTCCCCATGTCTCCTTCACGTCCCATGTCTCCTTCACGTCCCCATGTCTCCTTCACGTCCCGTGTCTCCTTCACGTCCCTGTGTCTCCTTCACGTCACATGTCTCCTTCACGTCCCCATGTCTCCTTCTGGTGCCATGTCTCCTTCACGTCCCTGTGTCTCCTTCACGTCCCTGTGTCTCCTTCACGTCCCATGTCTCCTTCACGTCCCCATGTCTCCTTCCCGTCCCCATGTCTCCTTCACGTCCCATGTCTCCTTCACGTCCTCATGTCTCCTTCATGTCCCCTAAACGTCCCCATGTCTCCTTCACGTCCCTGTGTCTCCTTCACGTCCCCATGTCTCCTTCACGTTCCCGTGTCTCCTTCACGTCCCCGTGTCTCCTTCACGTCCCCGTGTCTCCTTCACGTCCCATGTCTCCTTCACGTCCCTGTGTCTCCTTCACGTCCCCATGTTTCCTTCACGTCCCCGTGTCTCCTTCACATCCCCATGTCTCCTTCACGTCCCCATGTCTCCTTCACGTCCCCGTGTCTCCTTCACGCCCCATGTCTCCTTCACGTCCCCGTGTCTCCTTCACGTCCCGTGTCTCCTTCACGTCCCCATGTTTCCTTCACGTCCCCGTGTCTCCTTCACGTCCCCATGTCTCCTTCACGTCCCCGTGTCTCCTTCACGTCCCCGTGTCTCCTTCACGCCCCATGTCTCCTTCACGTCCCCGTGTCTCCTTCACGTCCCCATGTCTCCTTCACGTCCCCGTGTCTCCTTCACGCCCCATGTCTCCTTCACGTCCCCATGTCTCCTTCACGTCCCCGTGTCTCCAGTAACATGGAGAGAGAGAGGACAACAAAGGAGAGAAACGAGTGAAAAAAGAAAACAAGTTGTTGGAGGAGGGGAATCGCTGCTGCCACGGCAACCAGAGCTCTCTGCTCTCAATCAGGTCCTCAGGGAGACCCCCAAGCTCAGTGTGTTTCTGTGAATGTGTGTTTGTGTGTGTGTGTGTGGGTGTGTGTGTGTGCGCGTGTGTGTCTATATATGTGTGTGTGTTTTTTTCAGTAAAAGTTCTTCAGCTTGACTTTAACATTATTCAGGGCAGTGAGAACTAGTGGTTATGTGGTGTAACTGCAGAGTGAGGCAGATTCAATAAGATCCCACTGTGGCTCTGGCTCAGGAGGTAGAGCGGGTCGTCCACTAACCAGAGAGTCGGTGGTTTGATGCTGTCTGTCCCGATTCAGGGAGAAAAGAATGATCAGCTTGATGAGAAATGATTTGTGAAATGTTGAGTCACTGATGTGAGATCAGTCTCTGTCTCAGTTTACCTGCAGCTCGTCGTCTCAGACTGATGTTCTCCATTACCGCAGATCAATAGACGACCTAGCGTTCGGCCTGATATCGATCAGAACCATTGACACTGTGTGTGTGTGACCTGTCTCACCTTGAAACCATCCAATCAGACTGTGTGTGTGTGTCCTGCAGTCACGTCCAGCTCATTAACACACCTGTTTCTGTACTGATCTGATTGGATCGTATGAAGTCACCTGACCTGTTTGAACTGACACAAACTTTTCTTCAGGTAGAAGTTGTTTTTATTAGTTTAAATTAAACTTTTAAAATGTTTGACAGAATCCCATGATGTGGGAACACACTGACTCTGTAAAACTATCTCCAAATAAATATTTATTTCAATGGATGAAGCCAAAACTAATCAAATATACTTTTATTTTCCCATCGGGAAATTTGTCTTGTTACAGCAGCCACAGAACAGTGCATATTAAAACAAACAACAAGAAACAGATCACAAAGAATATCACTTAAGACCCATTGAAGACCCTTAAAGGATCAGAGTATTAAAGTACGGGAGGTTCTCCTCCACTAACACCAGTGCATCAGCCCCAGTGGGCGGAGCAGCTGCAGTCGCTGGGACTGGGAGCACTACAAAGGTCAAAGGTCACGGGTCAGGCTGGTTCTGTTGGGCTCCAGCAGCTAATAGTCTTTATTTAGTGAAGTCAAACAATCGTCTCACTGGTGCACTATGGTCAGGTCACCGTGACGACCAGTGGCCATAAACATGTAAACATGAGGTGGGGGGAGGGGTCTCTGGTGGACGGCCATGTTTTTTGATTAAAGGAAAACAAACAACGAAACAAAACAAACTAATTATCTACAAACAAACCTGAGACACTAACGAGGCTTAACGAGGTCACACACTGTTTGCACTCAGTGTGTGTGTGTGTGTGTGTGTGTGTGTGTGTGTGTGTGTGTGTGTTTGTGTGTGTGTTTGTGTGTGGTTTTTAAGCTTCATGCTAACAGGACGTAGCGACATCAAGATAACGTTCCATCAGTGTTTCCTGAACACACACAGACACGTGCACACACACACACAGTTGAATAATTGATAGGTTAGTGTGGTGAAGCTAAAACAGAGTCTGCTTTTAATAAAACAACGTGTGTGTGTTTAATAAAATATCTGTTGTCATGTCGACAGATGAATAATGAATCTACACATTATGGAGCAGGTCTATCAAACTGACACAAACACACTGTGACCCACAAACACTAGAGGAAGAAAGGAAGGAAGGAAGGAAGGAAGGAAGGAAGGAAGGAAGGAAGGAAGGAAGGAAGGAAGGAAGGAAAGAAGGAAGGAAGGAAGGAAGGAAGGAAGGAAGGAAGGAAGGAAGGAAGGAAGGAAGGAAGGAAGGAAGGAAGGAAGGAAGGAAGGAAGGAAGGAAGGAAGGAAGGAAGGAAAGAAGGAAGGAAGGAAGGAAGGAAGGAAGGAAGGAAGGAAGGAAGGAAGGAAGGAAGGAAGGAAGGAAGGAAGGAAGGAAGGAAGGAAGGAAGGAAGGAAGGAAGGAAGGAAGGAAGGAAGGAAGGAAGGAAGGAAGGAAGGAAGGAAGGAAGGAAGGAAGGAAGGAAGGAAGGAAGGAAGGAAGGAAGGAAGGAAGGAAATCACTTTTCATTAACAGTAACTGAATCTCCTGTGTGTGTGTGTGTGTGTTTCTCTGTGAATGTGTGTGTGATTTTTACCGTGTGTGTGTGGGGGGGGTGGTCGGGGCTGCAGAAGCTGAAAGGGTCAAAAATAATGAGAGAGATTAATTTAATAACAAGGTTTTTATAACGACCTCATCCAAGTGTGTGTGTGTGTGTGTGTGTTCACTCATTAGAGATTTGTAAAGACAGACTGAACAAACCTGTCGTCTCTCGTACCTCTCCTTCATTTATCATCATACACACACAGACATGAAGTGTGTGTCCCTGTGTGTGTATGCTGCGGTGGTTGTATGTGTTGTGTGTGTGTGTTTTTGTGTGTAATCCATTTTCTGAGCAGAAAAGGGTCAAAACCATAAATTAACTTTCTTCTCATTAATTTAACGAGGATTAGCAGCCAATCAGACACACACACACACACACACACACACACACACACACACACACACACACACACACACACACATAATGTGTGTGTGTGTGTTTGGGGTTAATGGTGTTGATGTAGAGTTTTAATTGCTTTCCATTCAGAGAAACTCCTTTAGATAATATTTACTTACACACTCTCTCTCTCTCTCTCTCACTCTCTCTCTCTCTCTCTCTGTCTCTCTCTCTCTCTCTCTCTCTCTCTCTCTCTCTCTCTCTGATTCACCCTCTCTTACTGTCTCTCTCCCTGTCTGTCTGTCTCTCTCTGTGTCTCTCGCTCTGTGTGTCTCTCTCTCTCTCACTCTGATTCACCCTCTCTTACTGTCTCTCTTACTGTCTCTCTTACTGTCTCTCTCCCTGTCTGTCTCTGTCTCTCTCTCTGCACTGCATGCTGAGAGTTTGTGTGAGTGGGAAAACTTTTTCAACTTTTCCATATATTGTCTTTATGTTTCAAGTACATAAAAACCTTCTCTTATGAAACTCAGATAATACAGAGGTTCTAATACTTAAACACCTCAGAGACACATTATCTAATGAAGCTGTGTTCGATGACTTTGTCTTTGCTTCCACTGAAACAGGACTCCCAGTCAGGTGACTAGGAGTCATCTTTGATCCCGATTTATCCTTTGATTCTCACTTAAAATACATTTTTAGGACCACCTTCCTTCACTTGTGTAACATCTACAAAATCTTCTCAAAAAGATGCAGAAGAACGAGTCCAGGCCTTTGTTCCATCCAGACGTGATTATCTTAGTTCATTATTATCCGGCTCCAGCAGTTTGTCCTAAATGCTGCAGCACGTGTCCTGAAGACAACCAGGGACAGAGACCACATGTCTCCTGTGGTAGCTTCACTACACTGACTTCCTGTTACATTTAGAATTTAAAATTCTCCTCCTCACCTACATTAATAATATGGCACCATTATACCTCAAAGAGCTGATACCTTATCACCACTAGAGCCCTCAGCTCCCAGAATTCAGGCTGTTGTCCCTAAAGTCTCTAGAGGAGGAGGAGCCAGAGCTTCAGCATCAAGCTCCTCTCCTGTGGAACCATCTCAGCTTCAGTTGTGGAGGCAGACGCCCTCTGGACGCTGGAGATTCAAACCTTCCTTTACGATTAAGTTATAGTTCGAGCTGGTCCAGGTTCGTCTTGGCCGAAGTCTGGCTGACCAATGGAGTGAAGGACAGGAATACATCTCTCCTACCCTGAGTGTGAGTCCTGCTGTGGGGGGGGGGGAGAAGAGAGCAGCCGACTGTTATCCCCAAAGACTCCTGGGAACATCCCGCTCCTGTGGAGGGAAGCAGCTCTACAGCAGCTGTGTGGAGGTTCTGAACTACCGCTCTCTTGCAGGAGTCAGGGAGTCCAGATGGACTGAGGGTTCTGGCTCTGGCTCGCCCCCTAGTGGCAGCTGACGGGTCCTGTATAAGCCTCCTGTGGAGAAACGGATGGCTGACATCCAGAGGAGGATTATTCATGGAGCTCTAGCTACAAACAGATGCAGAGTTCACCTGGACCCGAGCACTGGGGGGGGGGGGGGGGTCCTTTCTGTTCCCCTTCCAGAGACCTCAGAGCATTTAGTGGTGTCCTGGCCCCGGTTGGTTGATCTCTATTTAAACTACTACAGGAGTGGGTTGGCGGTTTGGGAGGTTTTTTCTCTTCCCCTCTTTGTATTTGGACCGAAATATCCTCCACAAAAAAAGTGGCAGAAATAAATT
>NC_083656.1:245000-257500 GCF_963576545.1 Limanda limanda
AAAGAGAAAGAAGGAAGAGGAGAAGGAGGAAGAGGAGAAAGAGGAGAAGGAGGAAGAGGACGGGAAAGAGGAGGAGGAGGAGGAGTAGGAAGATGGAGGAGGAGGGGGAGGAGGAAGAAGAAGAGGAAAAAGAGGAGAAAGAGGAGGAGGAGGAGGAGGAGGAGGAGGAGGGGGAGGGGAGGAGGAGAAAGATGAGAAAGAGGGAGAGGAGGAGGAGGAAGAAGAAAAAGAAGAGGAAAAAGAGGAGAAAGACGAGGAGGAGGAGGAGGAGGAGGAAGAGGAGAAAGAGGAGAAAGAGGAAAAAGAGGAGGAGGAGGAAGAGGACGGGAAAGAGGAGGAGGAGGAGGAGGATGGGAAAGAGGAGGAGGAGGAAGAGGATGGGAAAGAGGAGGAGGAGGAGGAAGAAGAAGAGGAAGAGGAAGAGGAAGAGGAAGAGGAAGAGGAAGAGGAAGAGGAAGAGGAAGAGGAAGAGGAAGAGGAAGAGGAAGAGGAAGAGGAAGAGGAAGAGGAAGAGGAAGAGGAAGAGGACTTCAACTTAAATATAAAATACAACTTTTTTAACAGTGAGTGAACAGTGTGTTTTTTGTGCCCCTGATATATTATCAGACACCCCCCCTCCACACTCACACACTCACACACACTCACACACTCACACTCACACACACTCACACACTCACACACACACACACTCACACACTCACACACACACACACCCACACTCTGTTACACTCCTGACATTTGTCTTTCATCATCATGCAAAGGTCACCAGCCCGTCCAAACACACTGCAGCTTTATTAGCATCACATTATCACTGTGTGTGTGTGTGTGTGTGTGTGTGTGTGTGTGTGTGTGTGTGTGTGTGTGTGTGTGTGTGTGTGTGTGTGTGTGTGTGTGTGTGTGCGTGTGTGTGTGTGTGTGTGTGTGTGTGCGTGTGTGTGTGTGTCGGCATCCAAACAACAGCAGCTATGTCAGAGGTGACATTTACTCTCAGTGTCTCTTTCATAAACAGCTCTGGTTACCACAGCAACACAGTTTTTTTTGTTTTTTTTATGATTCTTTAATGTGACGTCAGGTTTTGTTTCATTAATCCTGTTTGTGTCTGTGTGTGTGTGTGTGTGTGTGTGTGTGTGTGTGTGTGTGTGTGTGTGTGTGTGTGTGAGTAACAGTGAAAAGTTTTATATATTTTAACTTTATAAGAAACAGAATCCTCTTGTTAAACTGAAGGCACACACACAAACACACAAACCCACACAGACACCCACACACACACACGCACGCAGACACACACACACACACGCACGCACACACACACACACACACACACACACAGCTGTCAGTGCTGATAGTGGCCTCCAGGGGCCTCATGGTCCTAACGAGTGTTTGAAGACTGAAACCTCTGAAACTGTCCTTCATGTGTTTATTCAGTTTGAAGAGGATGATGTGTGTGTATGTGTGTGTATGTGTGTGTGTGTCTGATAAGCAGAAACCCACACATACACATACACATACACACACAGCCTCTGTTTCAGTTTTTTCACCCTGTTCCATGTTGTCCTCACTTCCTGTTGTATTTTGAAACTGAGAAAACGTTTCCTGTTGGACTTCCTGCTGAATGGACGCTTGACCTGCTCACTTCCTGTCCCTGTGTTTGTCTCAGGGAGACCCTGTGTAAGATGGTGTACATGTCTGATCAGCTGATTCTCTTCAGTCCTCTGATCTGTGTTTTTAGACATGCTACCACTTGTACACATACAGCTTGCTACATGCTTCTAACATGTGACCATGTTGAGGAGACCATGGCTTGGACATGTATTCATTCTATTTTGATTATTGGGGTTAATGTGTTTACAGTCCGAGGTCAGCAAAGATGACACAACAATCACAATAGAGACGAGGACGTGTATCAGAGTCAGAGTGTAGATAAGTTATTGGGGTCAGAGGTCGTCTGAGGACACGCTGCCTTGCTCCAGGGCACCTGAGGCCGGTCTGACTTCCTGTTGTGATGGATGGTCACTGAAGCGACACAGAGCAGATACGGAGACGCAACCAGACAATGAGATTCCTCCTGGAGAGCGTCATCACTCATCCTCCACATATCACCACGGTAACGCCACGGTCACGCCTTCAGGCTGTGGTTGGTGTGTGTGTGTGTGTGTGTGTGTGTGTGTGTGTGTGTGTGTGTGTGTGTGTGTGTTTGTGTGTGTATGTGATGTTAGTATATAAAATATGTCCCTCTGCATGATAGATTGATCTCATTTTAACATGACACACACACACACAGTCACCATACTGTAACAACACACACTACTACACACAAACACACGCACACTAAGCCTAACACACACTGATACACTGTAGATGTGACAAACTGATAATTGAACCAATTAAAGGTCTATTACACTCAACATGCTGTCATTAACCTGAGAGAGTACACTGTGTGTGTGTGTGTGTGTGTGTGTGTGTGTGTGTGTGTGTGTGTGTGTGTGTGTGTGTGTGTGTGTGTGTGTGTGTGTGTGTGCGTCTAATGAGCTGGCCTGAAGGCAGAGTCAACATTTATGACCTCACACACACTGTCTTCCTCTTTAGTCCCTTTTGAAAAATGTCAGCTGTTATTTATTTATTATCACACACACACACACACACACATGTTTGTACTTCTATCTTAGTGAGGACACTCATTGACATAACACATTCCCAAACCTAAAACGTAACCATCCAGACTAAATACCTAACTCTATAACCTAAACCCGATTCTAATCCTAACACCAGGTCTTAACCCTCAAACAGTCCATGAAAAGTGAGGACCAGTCAAGATGTCCTCACTTTGTAGGTCTATGCTTATAATGGATCCACAAAGGAATGATTACAGGAATACACACTCACACACACAGAACTCTTGTTTTTAAACATGTTTAATAATCAATAGGGTTATATGAACCTTCAGAGAATCAATGATTGTAGATGAGAGCAGAAGAATCACAGGCAGCAGTCAAGATATTTTATTATAGATTATTATATATTATAAAGTTAAATACACTCTCATTAAAGTTAATTGATCATCACGTCGTCCAATCAGCACCGAGTCTCACACCTGAAGCTCGTCTCCATTAGAGCAGAAAGACAGGAAGTGCCGTGTGACCGGTTCTAACCGGTGCTAATGAGTCGGCTGATAATAACCACAACTCGCTAAGAATATCACGCTAATAGATCTTTGTCTGTGTGTGTGTGTGTGTGTGTGTGTGTGTGTGTGTGTGTGTGTGTTCATTAGCACCTGTTGGCCTGTTAGCTCACTGACTCGAGTTGAGAAAAACGTTGACAGTCACACTTTTTTTGGTTTCTCACACACGCTCATTTTGTTCCTCCTCGTCTATTTCCTGCTTCACACACACACACACACACACACACACACACACCGAACTCACACACACACACACACACACACACACACACACACACACACACACACTGTAGCTGTTAGATCAGTAGTCAGTTTTCAGTTGAAATTATTCACAGTTTGATCAAACAGTTTCAGGTTTTAATTCACTTTTATCACATGTTTCACACAATGTCAAGTTTCCATATGAAAATTAAAGAGAATCAAACAACGAGAATCTGACGACTGGACAACAAACGGTTTTAACACAGATAAGAATCCTTTGTGTTTCAGCCTCTCGTCCACGACAATTTGAATCCACTGAGATTTGAAACAATGGTTGTGTCACAAACCACGACTTCACCGTCTGATGACTTTACACCGAGACGTTTTCTCTGGTGCTGCTAATTAAGTTATTGTTGCAGGATTGAGACGTACAACATCAACAACAACAACAACAAAATCCCACAGTCAATTTTAAATGTTTATTTTACACTTAGCATTAATACTTTTAGTTCAGAACGTGTTGAATCTTTAAACCTCTGCTCGTATATTCATATCTGTACGACAGCTCGTTCTGTTCATGCTGCAAGCGCAATGCATGCTGGTACAATGAGTTCACTATACAGGCTGTGCAAAATGTAACTTAACTACAAGATGGCAAAGTCACTATAAACTGATGAGTGAGTGATTCGGACCACATTGTTCTTCACTGGTACATCATGTGATGTTGACACACATTTCTACACAACCAACACTAAGAAATCTGGGTGTGACAATGTGTGTGAGTGTGTGTGTGTGTGTGTGTGTGTGTGTGTGTGTGTGTGTGTGTGTGTGTGTGTGTGTGTGTGTGTGTGTGTGTGTGTGTGTGTGTGTGTGTTTATAGAACTGTTTCCTCCAGCTGTCGTCTCATAACAAGCGGCTCGTCAGCACTGTTCCTCTAATTAGCCTCATTAGCTGCCACGCTAACTCATTCATTTACACACAGACACCATGTGTAAACAATGTCATTAACTTGCTTACGGCTGTTAGCAGCATGCTACACACACGTAAACACACAGACACACACACACACAGACGCACACACACACACACACACACACATACAAACACACACACACACATACAAACACACACACACACACACACAGACGCACACACACACACACAGACACAGACACACACACACATACAAACACACACACACACAGACACACACACACACACACATACAAACACACACACACACACAGACACACACACACACACATACAAACACACACACACACACAGACACACATGCACACACACACAGACGATTTAACATGTGGAACAGATGAACTCAGATGATTCGTCAGCGCTAAACAAACTCTGATCGACCAATCACATCGTCTCAAGCTTTTCATTGAGGAGGAAACAAACATCATCACTTCATCTCTTCATCTCTTCATCTCTTCATCTCTTCATCACTTCATCTCTTCATCACTTCATCTCTTCATCACTTCATCACTTCATCATTTCATCACTTCCTCACTTCATCTCTTCATCTCTTCATCTCTTCATCTCTTCATCACTTCATGTCTTCATCTCATCATCACTTCATCACTTCATCTCTTCATCTCTTCATCACTTCATCACTTCATCTCTTCATCACTTCATCACTTCATCATTTCATCACTTCCTCACTTCATCTCTTCATCTCTTCATCTCTTCATCTCTTCATCTCTTCATCACTTTATCTCTTCATCTCATCATCACTTCATCTCTTCATCACTTCATCACTTCATCTCTTCATCACTTCATCACTTCATCTCATCATCACTTCATCACTTCATCACTTCATCACTTCATCTCTTCATCACTTCATCACTTCATCTCTTCATCACTTCATCACTTCATCATTTCATCATTTCATCACTTCATCACTTCATCTCTTCATCTCTTCATCTCATCATCACTTCATCTCTTCATCACTTCATCTCTTCATCACTTCATCACTTCATCTCTTCATCACTTCATCACTTCATCATTTCATCACTTCATCACTTCATCTCTTCATCTCTTCATCACTTCATCACTTCATCTCTTCATCTCTTCATCACTTCATCTCTTCATCACTTCATCTCTTCATCTCTTCATCATTTCATCACTTCATCACTTCATCTCTTCATCTCTTCATCTCTTCATCTCATCATCACTTCATCTCTTCATCACTTCATCTCTTCATCATTTCATCACTTCATCACTTCATCTCTTCATCTCTTCATCTCTTCATCTCATCATCACTTCATCACTTCATCACTTCATCACTTCATCTCTTCATCTCTTCATCACTTCATCTCTTCATCACTTCATCTCTTCATCTCTTCATCTCATCATCACTTCATCTCTTCATCACTTCATCTCTATAGTGAGGTTTAGGTTAGTGGGGGGGTTAGGGAATGTATTGTGTCAATGAATGTCCTCACTAATATAGATATGCAAACATATGTGTGTGTGTGTGTGTGTGTGTGTGTGAGTGAGTGTGTGTGTGTGAGTGTGTGTGAGTGTGTGTGTGTCTGTGTGTGTGTGAGTGTGTGTGTGTGTGTGTGTGTGAGTGTGTGCGGCAGCTGATCACAGTGTTAACATGTAAACTGGTTTAATCAAAGCCCTGCAGGAGGTAAGAGAGAGAAGACAAGGCTAATTAAGAGAAGACTCACTTTATCATCGTCACTCTCACACACACACACACCGATCACACACACACACACACAATCACACAAAGTATCGTGTCAGCCATCAAGGCAATTAGGGAGGCAGGGGGCGAGCAAGCACTGGAAAGCTGGACACCTAAACAGAGAGAGAGAAATTGTGTGTCAGTTTTAATGTTAATTAGTACGTGTGTGTGTGTGTGTGGCTACATTGGAGAACTGATGATGTCACAGTGATGAGACAATACTGTCGACGCCAGCATGAGTGAAGAAACATCAACACAGACCCTTACCTGTCTGTCTGTACCTGTCTGTCAGACACACACCTGTCTGTCTGTACCTGTCTGTCAGACACACACCTGTCTGTCTGTACCTGTCTGTCAGACACACACCTGTCTGTCTGTACCTGTCTGTCAGACAGGTACAGACAGACAGGTAAACGGACAACTGTCAGTCTTCACCATCATCCTCCTCTGACAAGCATACCAATCATTCTGAGACACTGTGTGTGTGTGTGTGTGTGTGTGTGTGTGTGTGTGTGTGTGTGTGTGTGTGTGTGTGTGTGTGTGTGTGTGTGTGTGTCAGGGGAGTTGAAGCAGACAGTTGAATATCATCAGTATTCAGAGACAGACGACTCGTTCCTCCGCAGTTATTTCCTTCAACATCTCTCAATACACACACACACACACACACACACACACACACACACACACACACACACACACACATTTAAATACAATAAATAAATAAACATCATGATGGTGATCACTAGCAACATCAGCACCTTCAGACGCAGTACTCCACAGTACTACAGTACTCTACAATACCACAGTACTCTACAATACTATATGAGTCTACAGTACTACAGTATTCCATAGTACTCCATAGTACTGAGCAGGACTACAGTACTCCACAGTACTCTACAGTACTACAGTACTCCACACTAGTTCAAATACACCAACTGAACGTCCTCGTGGTTCAAACATTATTTCGTCGGAGGTGAAGACAGCAGCTGCCTCTTCCTCTTCTTCTTCTACTGTTCTGTCTCTACTTCCTGTGATTGGTCCAAACTCTCCAACAAAGTGTTTTCACACCTGATGTTCAGGTTCAGACTGAACTGAAGAGTCTGAAGCTCAGAACCCAACCAGGTGTGAACGGTTTCCGAGTTTTTATTCAGTATCACAGTGATCAACAACAACAGCCACATGTAAGTGTCTTCCTCTTCCTCTTCCTCTTCCTCTTCCTCTTCCTCTTCCTCTTCCTCTTCCTCTTCCTCTTCCTCTTCCTCTTCCTCTTCCTCTTCCTCTTCCTCTTCCTCTTCCTCTTCCTCTTCCTCTTCCTCTTCCTGATGCAGCTCTGAATATTAAAACACCCCCACCCCAGTGACCAATGTCTTTAAATGTACCTTCCCCTCCCCTCCCCCCACCAGCCCATCCTACAACCTCTGCTGATCCAGTTGTTGCCATGGCGATGACAATCCTCTGGTGATTAGTGTTAATTGTTACCATGGCAACACTATCAGTACAAGTATAATCATGTGTCAGAAAGTGAGAAAAGGAGACAACGTCCAACTGTGGTCTGATGTCCTCCTGATGGTTCCTCTCTGTCTCTGATGTCCTCCTGATGATCTCTCTGTCTCTGATGTCCTCCTGGTGGTTCCTCTCTGTCTCTGATGTCCTCCTGATGATCTCTCTGTCTCTGATGTCCACCTGATGGTTCCTCTCTCTCTCAGATGTCCTCCTGATGATCTCTCTGACTCTGATGTCCTCCTGATGACCTCTCTGTCTCTGATGTCCTCCTGATGATCTCTCTGTCTCTGATGTCCTCCTGATGGTTCCTCTCTGTCTCTGATGTCCTCCTGATGATCTCTCTGTCTCTGATGTCCTCCTGATGGTTCCTCTCTGTCTGATGTCCTCCTGGTGGTTCCTCTCTGTCTCTGATGTCCTCCTGATGATCTCTCTGTCTCTGATGTCCTCCTGATGATCTCTCTGTCTCTGATGTCCTCCTGATGGTCCCTCTCTGTCTCTGATGTCCTCCTGATGATCTCTCTGTCTCTGATGTCCTCCTGATGGTCCCTCTCTGTCTCTGATGTCCTCCTGATGGTCCCTCTCTGTCTCTGATGTCCTCCTGATGATCTCTCTGTCTCTGATGTCCTCCTGATGGTTCCTCTCTGTCTCTGATGTCCTCCTGATGGTTCCTCTCTGTCTCTGATGTCCTCCTGGTGGTTCCTCTCTGTCTCTGATGTCCTCCTGATGGTTCCTCTCTGTCTCTGATGTCCTCCTGATGATCTCTCTGTCTCTGATGTCCTCCTGATGATCTCTCTGTCTCTGATGTCCTCCTGATGATCTCTCTGTCTCTGATCTCCTCCTGATGGTTCCTCTCTGTCTCTGATGTCCTCCTCATGATCTCTCTGTCTCTGATGTCCTCCTGATGGTTCCTCTCTGTCTCTGAGGTCCTCCTGATGATCTCTCTGTCTCTGATGTCCTCCTGATGGTTCCTCTCTGTCTCTGATGTCCTCCTGATGATCTCTCTGTCTCTGATGTCCTCCTGATGATCTCTCTGTCTCTGATGTCCACCTGATGGTTCCTCTCTGTCTCTGATGTCCTCCTGATGATCTCTCTGTCTCTGATGTCCTCCTGATGGTTCCTCTCTGTCTCTGATGTCCTCCTGATGATCTCTCTGTCTCTGATGTCCACCTGATGGTTCCTCTCTGTCTCTGATGTCCTCCTCATGATCTCTCTGTCTCTGATGTCCTCCTGATGGTTCCTCTCTGTCTCTGATGTCCTCCTGATGATCTCTCTGTCTCTGATGTCCTCCTGATGGTTCCGCTCTTACTCTGATGTCCTCCTGATGATCTCTCTGTCTCTGATGTCCTTCTGATGGTTCCTCTCTGACTCTGATGTCCTCCTGATGATCTCTCTGTCTCTGATGTCCTCCTGATGATCTCTCTGTCTCTGATGTCCTCCTGATGGTTCCGCTCTGACTCTGATGTCCTCCTGATGATCTCTCTGTCTCTGATGTCCTCCTGATGGTTCCTCTCTGTCTCAGATGTCCACCTGATGGTTCCTCTCTGTCTCTGTTGTCCTCCTGATGATCTCTCTGTCTCTGATGTCCTCCTGATGATCTCTCTGTCTCTGATGTCCTCCTGATGGTTCCTCTCTGTCTCTGATGTCCTCCTGATGGTTCCTCTCTGTCTCTGATGTCCTCCTGGTGGTTCCTCTCTGTCTCTGATGTCCTCCTGATGGTTCCTCTCTGTCTCTGATGTCCTCCTGATGATCTCTCTGTCTCTGATGTCCTCCTGATGATCTCTCTGTCTCTGATGTCCTCCTGATGATCTCTCTGTCTCTGATGTCCTCCTGATGGTTCCTCTCTGTCTCTGAGGTCCTCCTGATGATCTCTCTGTCTCTGATGTCCTCCTGATGGTTCCTCTCTGTCTCTGAGGTCCTCCTGATGATCTCTCTGTCTCTGATGTCCTCCTGATGGTTCCTCTCTGTCTCTGATGTCCTCCTGATGATCTCTCTGTCTCTGATGTCCTCCTGATGATCTCTCTGTCTCTGATGTCCACCTGATGGTTCCTCTCTGTCTCTGATGTCCTCCTGATGATCTCTCTGTCTCTGATGTCCTCCTGATGGTTCCTCTCTGTCTCTGATGTCCTCCTGATGATCTCTCTGTCTCTGATGTCCACCTGATGGTTCCTCTCTGTCTCTGATGTCCTCCTCATGATCTCTCTGTCTCTGATGTCCTCCTGATGGTTCCTCTCTGTCTCTGATGTCCTCCTGATGATCTCTCTGTCTCTGATGTCCTCCTGATGGTTCCGCTCTTACTCTGATGTCCTCCTGATGATCTCTCTGTCTCTGATGTCCTCCTGATGGTTCCTCTCTGTCTCTGATGTCCTCCTGATGGTTCCTCTCTGTCTCTGATGTCCTCCTGATGATCTCTCTGTCTCTGATGTCCTCCTGATGGTTCCGCTCTGACTCTGATGTCCTCCTGATGATCTCTCTGTCTCTGATGTCCTCCTGATGGTTCCTCTCTGACTCTGATGTCCTCCTGATGATCTCTCTGTCTCTGATGTCCTCCTGATGATCTCTCTGTCTCTGATGTCCTCCTGATGATCTCTCTGTCTCTGATGTCCTCCTGATGGTTCCGCTCTGACTCTGATGTCCTCCTGATGATCTCTCTGTCTCTGATGTCCTCCTGATGGTTCCTCTCTGTCTCAGATGTCCACCTGATGGTTCCTCTCTGTCTCTGTTGTCCTCCTGATGATCTCTCTGTCTCTGATGTCCTCCTGATGATCTCTCTGTCTCTGATGTCCTCCTGATGGTTCCTCTCTGTCTCTGATGTCCTCCTGATGGTTCCTCTCTGTCTCTGATGTCCTCCTGGTGGTTCCTCTCTGTCTCTGATGTCCTCCTGATGGTTCCTCTCTGTCTCTGATGTCCTCCTGATGATCTCTCTGTCTCTGATGTCCTCCTGATGATCTCTCTGTCTCTGATGTCCTCCTGATGATCTCTCTGTCTCTGATGTCCTCCTGATGGTTCCTCTCTGTCTCTGAGGTCCTCCTGATGATCTCTCTGTCTCTGATGTCCTCCTGATGGTTCCTCTCTGTCTCTGAGGTCCTCCTGATGATCTCTCTGTCTCTGATGTCCTCCTGATGGTTCCTCTCTGTCTCTGATGTCCTCCTGATGATCTCTCTGTCTCTGATGTCCTCCTGATGATCTCTCTGTCTCTGATGTCCACCTGATGGTTCCTCTCTGTCTCTGATGTCCTCCTGATGATCTCTCTGTCTCTGATGTCCTCCTGATGGTTCCTCTCTGTCTCTGATGTCCTCCTGATGATCTCTCTGTCTCTGATGTCCACCTGATGGTTCCTCTCTGTCTCTGATGTCCTCCTCATGATCTCTCTGTCTCTGATGTCCTCCTGATGGTTCCTCTCTGTCTCTGATGTCCTCCTGATGATCTCTCTGTCTCTGATGTCCTCCTGATGGTTCCGCTCTTACTCTGATGTCCTCCTGATGATCTCTCTGTCTCTGATGTCCTCCTGATGGTTCCTCTCTGTCTCTGATGTCCTCCTGATGGTTCCTCTCTGTCTCTGATGTCCTCCTGATGATCTCTCTGTCTCTGATGTCCTCCTGATGGTTCCGCTCTGACTCTGATGTCCTCCTGATGATCTCTCTGTCTCAGATGTCCACCTGATGGTTCCTCTCTGTCTCTGTTGTCCTTCTGATGATCTCTCTGTCTCTGATGTCCTCCTGATGATCTCTCTGTCTCTGATGTCCTCCTGATGGTTCCTCTCTGACTCTGATGTCCTCCTGATGATCTCTCTGTCTCTAATGTCCTCCTGATGGTTATTCTCTGTCTCTGATGTCCTCCTGATGATCTCTCTGTCTCTGATGTCCTCCTGATGGTTCCTCTCTGACTCTGATGTCCTCCTGATGATCTCTCTGTCTCTGATGTCCTCCTGATGGTTCCTCTCTGTCTCTGATGTCCTCCTGATGATCTCTCTGTCTCTGATGTCCTCCTGATGGTGCCTCTCTGACTCTGATGTCCTCCTGATGATCTCTCTGTCTCTGATGTCCTCCTGATGGTTCCTCTCTGTCTCAGATGTCCACCTGATGGTTCCTCTCTGTCTCTGATGTCCTCCTGATGATCTCTCTGTCTCTGATGTCCTCCTGATGGTTCCGCTCTGACTCTGATGTCCTCCTGATGATCTCTCTGTCTCTGATGTCCTCCTGATGGTTCCTCTCTGACTCTGATGTCCTCCTGATGATCTCTCTGTCTCTAATGTCCTCCTGATGGTTCCTCTCTGTCTCTGATGTCCTCCTGATGATCTCTCTGTCTCTAATGTCCTCCTGATGGTTCCTCTCTGTCTCTGATGTCCTCCTGATGATCTCTCTGTCTCTGATGTCCACCTGATGGTTCCTCTCTGTCTCTGATGTCCTCCTGATGGTTCCTCTCTGTCTCTAATGTCCTCCTGATGGTTATTCTCTGTCTCTGATGTCCTCCTGATGATCTCTCTGTCTCTGATGTCCTCCTGATGGTTCCTCTCTGACTCTGATGTCCTCCTGATGATCTCTCTGTCTCTAATGTCCTCCTGATGGTTCCTCTCTGTCTCTGATGTCCTCCTGATGATCTCTCTGTCTCTAATGTCCTCCTGATGGTTCCTCTCTGTCTCTGATGTCCTCCTGATGATCTCTCTGTCTCTGATGTCCTCCTGATGGTTCCTCTCTGTCTCTGATGTCCTCCTGATGGTTCTTCTCTGACTCTGATGTCCTCCTGATGGTTCCTCTCTGTCTCTGATGTCCTCCTGATGATCTCTCTGTCTCTGATGTCCTCCTGATGATCTCTCTGTCTCTGATGTCCTCCTGATGGTTCCTCTCTGTCTCTGATGTCCTCCTGATGATCTCTCTGTCTTTAATTTACAAGCTTCTTTTATTTTGAACA
>NC_083656.1:260000-262500 GCF_963576545.1 Limanda limanda
TGAAGAAGCTCATACAGAACCTGAACCACAGACCAGACCTGGACCTGAGCTCTGGTTGTGGTCCAGGTCTTGATGTCTGTGAGCAGGACGTCTTCCTGAGATCTGCTCCTGGACTCTGACGGGACCTCGTCCCTGAGCTGCTGCTCTTTAATGAACCAACAAAGAAGAAAAAGTTGAGGAGGTGGGAGTGGGGGGGGTGGGGTCAGTGATGGTTGACCTTGGTGACCTTGTCTGTCGTTTGGCTGTGCTGCTTCAGCAATCACCATGGTAACAACACATCATCATCACCATCATCATCGCCGCCCGGCAACAGGAAACAGACGTTGGGACGGAGTGCTAATTTAACCAGTGTGTGTGTGTGTGTGTGTGTGTGTGTGTGTGTGTGTGTGTGTGTGTGTGTGTGTGATATATTTAATATCTGAGTAAAACCTGAATGTGAAAGTTTATGAAGTTCAGGGAAAAAAATAAAATCAGTTACAAACACCATTGGGTTAGGGTTAGCCCCAACCCTAACCCTAACCCACCATGAGTTTAAAGTTGATTCTGTTGTTTCTGGAAAACATGAAAATAACAAATATTTACACTATAAAACTATTTCTAATGCAAGTATAATTATATATTGTATTGAATCAATCACATCTTCATTCTCCTTATTTTTTGTTTCTGTTCATTGTTTGATTTTACAGCTTCGTTGTTTCCTCACATATTTTTTTATGACTTGTTGTAAAATCTTTTTTCACACGTTAAACTTAATTGTGATGAATTATTAAATTAGAAATGAACAAGTTCAAGACAATTTACATTCTTTGAAACATCAGCTGTGAAAGAATTAGTTTTCACTGTTTTATATGTTTCATCAGCAGATTTTATGATCCTGTGTCTTCGTTCGCAATAAAAATGATTCTACAAACAAACACTGAAGAAAAAGATTAAAACTTGATTTTCATTTGTTCAAACATGAAACATTCAGATAGAAAAATATCAGAAATTGATTGTATTAATTTACCTTTGTTTTATCTTATTCCCTCATTTTATTTTAGAGTCACTTCTTTTTCTTTGACTCGAATTTATTCAGATATTTGTATGATTCTAACACATCCCTATAGTTTCCCAGTATGAAATCAATGATTAACACACCTTTATATAATATAAGGATACAAGGTAAATGATATGTAATGTAATGTAATGGATACTGTATTATTAGTAATAATGGTATTGTAAAGTTATTAAGACACATTTTACAGTAACAGTACATATAAAGAGAAATTAAGACTAAAACACATTTGAAAAATGATACAGATTGAGAATAATTAATGTATAATTATATTTTTACTCTGTGACATTTGAAACAGACTAACGTAATGATTTATAATATGTGTATAATATATATGTGATCAGTGTAATAAGAGCGAGCAGCAGACTGAAGGAATGTTCATCTTACAAACCAGCAAACTGCAAACAAAGACACTGTACGTGGAAATATTACAAGGGTCTCTGGGGGGGGGGGTTAAAGCTGTGTGTGTGTGTGTGTGTGTGTGTGTGTGTGTGTGTGTGTGTGTGTGTGTGTGTGTGTGGTGTGTGTGTGTGCGTGTGTTTCAGTGTGTGTGTGTGTGTGTGTGTGCGTGTGTGTGTGTGTGTGTGTCTGTGTGTGTGTGTGCGTGTGTGTGTCCGCACAGAAAAGGACCACAGCTCCCCCTGGTGTCCACCAGCAGAACAAAACTGCAGGTTGTACAGTTCAAATACAGAAACAAGTAGTATTTTACATTATTAGATTACATTACATTTTAATATATTAAATTATATTGTATAGCATCATATTATATTATATTATACTTTATTAAATTATATTATATTATATTATATTATATTATATTATATTATATTATATTATATTATATTATATTATATTATATTATATTATATTATATTATATTATATTATATTATATTATATTATATTATATTATATTACATTATATAACATTACATTACATTATATTGCATTACATTACGTTACATTATATTATATTCTAATATACTATATTATGTTATATTATATTATATTACATTATAATAAATTATATTATATAATATCAATCACATTATTTGTAACTGAACACATCAGCTGAAGAGTTCCTGTCAGTGACAGTAGAAGATGTGAGGAGACATGTTGTGTATCAATCAGGATCCACAATTTATATTATTTTATAGTGTGTGTTTGTAATGTTGTGTTGTCGTCCTCAAACTCTTCTACAGAATTCTGTCACTTTTCATAGTTTTTCTATAAACAGCTTATGGTGCAAAGTGAAGTCAGGAAACTTTGTGTGTGTTCATCCGACCGGGTTACTCTGCACTGAAAATCTTATATATTTTTTATTACTGTTCACGTCTGCGGTTCATATATAAGTTTGAATGATTTACTGAGCTCACTTTTTTCATTGATGTCGACTATTTCTGTTAAACAACGGACACAATCTTCAGACCCAAGTTCACAACTTTTT
>NC_083656.1:267500-272500 GCF_963576545.1 Limanda limanda
GAACCTGATTCTAACCTGAACCTGATTCTAACCTGAACCTGATTCTAACCGATCCTGATTCTAACCTGAACCTGATTCTAACCTGAACCTGATTCTAACCTGAACCTGATTCTAACCTGAACCTGATTCTAACCCGAACCTGATTCTAACCTGAACCTGATTCTAACCTGAACCTGATTCTAACCTGAACCTGATTCTAACCGATCCTGATTCTAACCTGAACCTGATTCTAACCTGAACCTGATTCTAACCGATCCTGATTCTAACCTGAACCTGATTCTAACCTGAACCTGATTCTAACCTGAACCTGATTCTAACCTGAACCTGATTCTAACCCGAACCTGATTCTAACCTGAACCTGATTCTAACCTGAACCTGATTCTAACCTGAACCTGATTCTAACCTGAACCTGATTCTAACCTGAACCTGATTCTAACCGATCCTGATTCTAACCTGAACCTGATTCTAACCTGAACCTGATTCTAACCTGAACCTGATTCTAACCTGAACCTGATTCTAACCCGAACCTGATTCTAACCTGAACCTGATTCTAACCTGAACCTGATTCTAACCTGAACCTGATTCTAACCTGAACCTGATTCTAACCTGAACCTGATTCTAACCTGAACCTGATTCTAACCTGAACCTGATTCTAACCGATCCTGATTCTAACCTGAACCTGATTCTAACCTGAACCTGATTCTAACCTGAACCTGATTCTAACCCGAACCTGATTCTAACCTGAACCTGATTCTAACCCGAACCTGATTCTAACCTGAACCTGATTCTAACCGATCCTGATTCTAACCCAAACCTGATTCTTACCCGAACCTGATTCTAGGTGAGGACCTGATTCTAACCTGAACCTGATTCTGACCCAAACCTGATTCTAACCTGAACCTGATTCTAACCTGAACCTGATTCTAACCTGAACCTGATTCTAACCCGAACCTGATTCTAACTCGAACCTGATTCTAACCTGAACCTGATTCTAACCCGAACCTGATTCTAACCTGAACCTGATTCTAACCTGAACCTGATTCTAACCTGAACCTGATTCTATCCCGAACCTGATTCTAACCTGAACCTGATTCTAACCTGAACCTGATTCTAACCTGAACCTGATTCTAACCCGAACTTGATTCCAACCTGAACCTGATTCTAACCTGAACCTGATTCTAACCCGAACCTGATTCTAACCCGAACCTGATTCTAACCCGAACCTGATTCTAACCCGAACCTGATTCTAACCTGAACCTGATTCTAACCTGAACCTGATTCTAACCCGAACCTGATTCTAACCTGAACCTGATTCTAACCCGAACCTGATTCTAACCCGAACCTGATTCTAGGTGAGGACCGGTTCAGTGAGTTGTCATCAGATGAAAACTTTCAGCTCTTCCTGTTTAACTTGAGTGACATGAAACAACGAGTTTGATTGGTTGATCCACTCGCAGGTGATGATGTCATGAGTGTTTACGAGCTTTGGATTCACAAACATCAGAAACAACGTGGGTCTTTTCTCTGCCCTCGGTTTCCCATCATGCCTCTCTGCAGCGGCTGGGACCAGCAGGTCAACCTCGACCTTCAGCGCCACCTCGGAGGACAAAGTGGTCGTTGAGGAGACGTTTGGGGGCAGACAGACGGAGATGGACGGGGACAGAAGCAGAATCCATTCAGAGATGTTAATAAAATCAAAGAGCCTGATATGATCAAGCATGAAGTACATTACAAAGGTAATGTGAATTTAAACCAGATCCTTTCATTATCAAAAACACTGAGCCGTCGCTCGGCGCCACCGAGACGCCGGCGAATTTATGAGGCCGACTTCCTCAATCTAATAGAAGGATTCAGGTGTTACTAATGGACGAGAGAGGGAGGTAATAGAGGAGAGAGAGAGGGCTAATATGGAGTGATGGAGATGGACGAGAGAAACCGATGTAGAGCGGAGAGAGAGATGAAGAAAGATGAGGAGAGAGAAGAAAAGTTCAAGAAAAACTAAAGAAAGAGGAATAATCTGGTCTTTATTTCATTTTAATGTCAAATTATTTATGACCTTTAAAGACAGAAAATGTATTCGCTGTTAAATATTTAGTTCTGACGTCGTCGCAGAAAAACTTGAGGTTTTAATCTGCAGTTTAAAAACCCAGAATGTTTTCACACTTGAATAAAAACTGTTTAATTCAGAAATCCCCTTCGACCTTTGACCTCCACACTCATGTCTCATCCTGCTGACTGGACGGACTTCCTGTAGACATGTCTCTGATGATGAGGAAGATGTTTCAGCTTCTCAGACTTGAACAGTTGTTTAATGTGAAGCTTCACAACAGAAACTTGTTTCCATATGAAACTGAATTAATCAGAATCCGATCAATAAACTCTGCAGCAGAAAATCCGGTTTTAATGAACATGTGTTTCTGTTGACACACACTCACTGTTTCATCCCATAAGCACAAAATGAAATTGATTTAACCTGAGTTAATTTACCAGCTCCATGGATATATATATTTATATATATGTGTGTGTGCGTGTGTCTGTGTGGTATTAATTTGGCTGTTGTGTTTTTGCAGAGGGCAAAAAACAGTGTGAGCTGATCACTCAACTAAAACTACATCACTAATTAAAACCTGTGTGTGTGTGTGTGTGTGTTTGTGTGTGTGTGTGTGTGTGTTTGCTGTGTTCCTGTACTTTTTTGAGGACCATGTTAGGCATAGACCTACAGAGTGTGGATGTTTTGCCTGGTCCCAACTGTTTGAGGGTTAAGATTTGGTTTTAGGGTTAGAATCGGGTTTAGGTTTAGTTTTAGGCCTTTAGTTGTGATGGTCAAGGGTTCGGGAATGTACTGTATTATGTCAATTAATGTCTTCACAAATACATAATTACAAAAATGTGTTTGTGTGTGTGTGTGTGTGTGTGTGTGTGTGTGTGTGTGTGTGTGTGTGTGTGTGTGTGTGTGTGTGTGTGTGTGTGTGTGTGTGTGTGTGTGTGTGTGTGTGTGTGTGGCAGCCATTTTGCGGGTGTCAGTCTGATGCTGAACTCTGGACGGGTCAACAAACTCACACTTACCTGATTTTTCCATTTCTCCTTTTCTATCGTTTCTTTTCCTCCTCTCCTGTCACACTGTCTGCCCCCCCCCCCCACACACACACACACTCTCTCTCTGGGTAGCTGTCACTCAGTTACTCAACCGACACTTTACTCGATTCTGGACACACACACACTCACAGACACACTCACAGACACACACACAGCTGACCATCATTACCAGGTGGCAGTGAAGCAGAAAAGCTCAGTAATAGTAGGTCACCGCCCTCTGTGTGTGTCTGTGTGTGTGTGTGTGTGTGTGTCTGTGTGTGTGTGTGTGTGTGTGTGTGTGTGTGTGTGTGTGTGTGTGTGTGTGTGTGTGTGTCTGTGTGTGCGTGTGTGTGTGTGTGTGAGTGTGTCTGTGTGTGTGTGTGTGTGTGTGTGTGTGAGTGTGTGTGTGTGTGTGTGTGTGAGTGTGTCTTTGTGTGAGTGTTGACCACTTGGCAGTCTATTAGTGTGATGTGAGGGACTGTGTTTGGCTGCAATATGTGTGTGTGTGTGTGTGTGTATGTTTGTGTGTGAGTGTGTGTGTGTGTGTGTGTGTGTGTGTGTGTGTGTGTGTGTGTGTGTGTGTGTGTGTGTGTGTATGTGTGGCATGTGTGTGTGTTTGTGTGTCTGTGTGTGTGTGTGTCTGTGTGTGTCTGTGTGTGTTTGTGTGTGTCTGTGTGTGTGTTTGTGTGTGTCTGTGTGTGTGTCTGTGTGTGTCTGTGTGTGTGACTGACAGTGTTATATACATGTATAACAGTATTCTATATAACAGCAGCAGGTCAGAGGTCGTATTAAATGTGTCTGGATGTGACTCTTCTGTTTCCAGCAGATGAACCAGTGATTCAGATCAGAGCTGACGTCTGTTTTAATATTTCATGTCACGCCTGGATAATTCATGCACACACACACACACACACACACACACACACACACACACACACACACACACACACACACACACACACACTGGGCACTTTCACGTGCACGTGTTGGATCCCTGCTGATGAAAAATTCACTGTTAGCATCAAACTTTAACGAGGATTTTCCTCCCGTGTCTTAATGAATCTGAGTCCATTTGTTCAAATTTAAATAAGAAACGATGCTACGCAACTAGCATGATACACTCACACACACACACATGCATACATACACACACACAGAAACACACAGACACACACACGTGTGTTCTGACCTCTGGTCATTTTAAACAGTTGTTAATATAAGTTTCTTCTTCTGCATCATTTCCTTTAATATTCATGTGTATTTTCGTTTCATCGGTTTAAAGTTAAATATGAAGGAAAGGAATGAATTCCAATGATTGATTTGTATTTTTCATTATTGTTCATCAGTTAATAAATTCATGTTGTAAAACAATAGGAGAACTTCAGTGACTCTGGACATTCAAACTCATTCATTTATTTAATTAGTTCTCACCACTTGCATCATCAGATCAAATATAAATGTATTTATATTTATTTACATAAGCTTCACTTGCCTGGAATCAGAAGTAGTAAGTTCAATATTGTTCATTTAAAATCAGCTGATACAATCAAATGATCTATTTATGGTCTGAGATGAAACGAACTCTGTTGGTGTTGACATCCGTCGCCTCTTAAACTTGTTGACCTGAGCTCTTTAATATTTAAGGTGCGTTTGATTTCTGTGTGAGTGCGTCCTCAGTTATTCACCGATTATTTGACTCATTTCTTCTACTTAATATTTGGTCAAACATAAATCATCAGAGCGTCTGATTGGTCGGCTGTGAAATGGAGTGAAGTCGTGTGAAATGATTGAACTCAGCCAATCAATATTAAACAGTGTCAAAGCTTTTTAAGAAGAACTGAGGATATTTAATATCTGACCACTGAATTAAACATTCCTGTTTAAAACTCACAGTTATTCATATCTGTGTATAGACTCATGGGTCC
>NC_083656.1:277500-280000 GCF_963576545.1 Limanda limanda
GAGGAGAACATCATCAGGAGAAAGGTTTCAGCAGCAATGATGAGGGGAAACATTCTGAAGGAGAACTTCGATACTATATATCAAGCAGTCCTGCTGCATCATAGTCTCTGGTCAGCAGCAAGATCATGATCCAGCATCAAGACCAGATCCACTATAGTCCACAGTCAATGTCCACTGATTAGGATCCATCATCAGCTGCCACCTCGGTCCTGGTCCACCACCATCTGATGCCAACGACACAGGATCCTCCATTACCACTACGATCAGCCGGCACGATACAGAATCCACCAAACTGGATCCACCACCGAGACCTTTGACACATGATCCACAGATCCTGATCCATGGTGCGGCCACAGCTGTGGTCCTGGATCTGTGGACGATAAGACACAGGGACTCCGGGGAAGGGGTCAAGGGTCAGAAACATGTACTGATGAGATATGTATTACTTTGATGTGATAAGGATGGAGAAGAGGAAGGAGAAGCTGGAGAGAGAAGCTCCGTGTGTCATGTGTCCCTCGACCTTCTAGACCTATAGCAGCAGAACTAAGACAAGTCTGGACCAGCTCTAACTATAAGCTTCACAGACATCTGGATCCTCTTTGTCAACCTCTGGATCCTCTTCACCAACATCTGGATCCTCTTCACCAACATCTGGATCCTCTTCACCGACATCTGGATCCTCTTCACCAACATCTGGATCTTCTTCACCAACATCTGGATCCTCTTCACCAACATCTGGATCCTCTTCACCGACATCTGGATCCTCTTCACCAACATCTGGATCCTCTTCACCAACATCTGGATCCTCTTCACCAACATCTGGATCCTCTTCACCAACATCTGGATCCTCTTCACCAACTTCTGGACACTCTTCACCAACATCTGGGTCCTCTTCGTCAACATCTGGATCCTCTTCACCAACATCTGGATCCTCTTCGTCAACAGCTGGATCCTCTTCACCAACATCTGGATCCTCTTCACCAACATCTGGATCCTGAATCCGTCTCACTTCATCTCTAAACTTTGTTTCAACCCGAAGAAAAAATCAAATAAATATTCTGTATGAACTTGTTTTTACAGTTGTCATCAAATTATGGGAAGTTATCACTGTTTAATTAGGTAGATGTTACCCTGGAGACACACACACACACACACACACGTATAACACACTCACACACACACACACACACACACACACACACACACACACACACTGAATTAAAGGACAATTTGCTGTCGAGCTGTTTTTAAATTTTCTTCATTTCACTTTGTTTAATTGCTTCTGTATAAGATATTAGAAACAAACAGAAACTGCAGATTTGATATATTTATGACAAACACACTCGACCTCTTCTTCTTCTCCTCCTCCTCTTCTCTTCCTCATCTCTCTGCTTTTTTCCTCCTCCTTTCCAGATGCAGCAGAATTCCCTCAGAGGCTTTTAATCTGATGTGCTGGCTCCACATCTCCATCATCCCTGTGAACATGGAGATTAACTCCAACTGCCCAGAAGGATCAGCATAAGTAGGTTACTAACACAACCACACACACACACACACACACACACAGACACACGCAGACACACAAATCTCCATATGTGTTAAAAAAAGGTTTTTAGGTTGAGTTAATGTATTGTTTTGCAGCTTTCGTCTTTTTGTGTGTTTTTTTAATTTCATTTTAAAATCACTAAAACACATAAAATAAACCTCTTCCAGCCTCTTTGTCTCTTCGTCTCCTTGTCTCTTGGTCTCTTGGTCTCTGTGTCTCTTTGTCTCTTGGTCTCTTGGTCTCCTTGTCTCTTGGTCTCTGTGTGTCTTTGTCTTTTTGTCTCTTCGTCTCCTTGTCTCTTGGTCTCTTGGTCTCTGTGTCTCTTTGTCTCTTTGTCTCTTCGTCTCTTCGTCTCCTTGTCTCTTGGTCTCTGTGTGTCTTTGTCTTTTTGTCTCTTCGTCTCCTTGTCTCTTGGTCTCTTAGTCTCTTGGTCTCTTGGTCTCCTTGTCTCTTGGTCTCTTGGTCTCTTTGTCTCTTGGTCTCCTTGTCTCTTGGTCTCTTTGTCTCTCTGTCTCTTCGTCTCCTTGTCTCTTGGTCTCTGTGTGTCTTTGTCTTTTTGTCTCTTCGTCTCCTTGTCTCTTGGTCTCTTAGTCTCTTGGTCTCTTGGTCTCCTTGTCTCTTGGTCTCCTTGTCTCCTTGTCTCTTCGTCTCTTGGTGTCTTTGTCTCTGTGTCTCTTGGTCTCCTTGTCTCTTGGTCTCTTTGTCTCTTTGTCTCTTTGTCTCTTTTTCTCTTGGTCTCTTTGTCTCCTTGTCTCCTTGTCTCTTGGTCTCTTTGTCTCCTTGTCTCCTTGTCTCTTTGTCTCTTGGTGTCTTTGTCTCTTTGTCTCTTTGTCTCTTCGTCTCTTGGTCTCCTTGTCTCTTGGTCTCTTTGTCTCTTGGTCTCTTTGTTCTTTGTCCTGGACTCACACTCGTTCAGTCCCTGAGCTCTTGACTCGTCCAGATTTTCTTCTTCTT
>NC_083656.1:285000-322500 GCF_963576545.1 Limanda limanda
TCTCTCTCTCTCCTCTTTCCCTCTCTCTCTCTTTCTCTCTATCCCTTTTTCCACCTATCTCTCTCTGTCTCTCTCTCTCTCTCCCTCCCTCTCTCTCTTTCTCTCTCCCTCTTTCCTTCTCTCTCTCTCCCCCCCCTCTCTCTCTCTCTCTCTCTCTCTCTCTCTCTCTCTCTCTCTCCTATGTCTCTCTCTCTCTCTCTCTCTCTCTCTCTATCTATCTATCTCTCTCTCTTGCCTCCTCTCTCTCTCACTCTCTCTCCTCCCTCTTTCCTCCTCTCTCTCTCTCTCTCTCTCTCTCTCTCTCTCTCTCTCTCCCTCTCTCCCTGTCTCTATCTCTATTATTACCGAGTGTCTGCTGCCCCCTGTTGCTCACTCACGTCTCTAATCTCCTCTGATTGGTTCATTCACTGTGACGTCACGTCATTTTAAATGAATCCAATGGGAACGTGTGACGTTTCAAACAAACGGAAATACAACTTCCGGGGAAGAGAGTGAGACTTCGAAGTAAATACAACTTTTACATTCTAGTTCATATTGATACTTTTTACCATAAAAACGAAATGAATAAATGAATCAGTATTTAAGGATACACGATTTGAAGCAAACTTTAATTCAAACGACAGAAAATAAATGAATGTCAAATATAAAGAAAATGTCTGGACATTAAAACCTTAATGGGAAATACAAACATCACATTGCTATTATTAATCACTGTTTAATAGAAAATAATTCATCAAGTATGTATGAAAGTAACATTTGATATAATAATTAGTCTTACTTCATTTTTAGTAGAATAAATAAGGTGAAATAATTAAATAGTGTATGATTCAGAAAGTCTGCAGCTTTTATTGTGTGCGTCTCTTACCGGAAGTGCTAATGTGATTAATTTAAACTTTAAGTTGCCGGTAAACAGAAGGTTAAACCGCGCGGTGTTTCCGGGCTGTGCAGCGTTACGGTACCGGGACGTTAACGGAGAGTTAAAACTGGTAGCTTCCGGTCTCAGTGTGGACACATTAGCTTTACACAGCTAACAGCTAACAGCCGGACCGTTAGCTCCAGGCTAGCCGGTCTGAAGTGTCCCCGCTCCGCTAGCTGCTAGCCGCTAGCCGCTAACATGCAGGGTGCTAACCGGCTGAGGAAGAGGAGCGTGGAGCAGCAGCCGTGGAGCTGCAGAGCGGTGAGAGGATGAAGAGGATGTTAGTGATGAAGAAGAGACAGATAACATTGATGATGATTTTAAAATTCATGATAAAGATTGAACCGATTTTATTATTGAAGAGGATATACTGTATAATGTGATGGTAATGATGAAGGTGTTTATATTGAAGATGAGGAAGATGTTTATGAGGATGATGAAGGTGTTTATATTGAAGATGAGGAAGATGTTTATGAGGATGATGAAGGTTTTTATATTGAAGATGATGAAGATGTTTTTGATATCAGAAGCGGGTGTGTGTGGAGTTCCAGTCGTCTGAATGTCCAATGGAAACAAGTCACGGTTTTATTGGAGCCAATCAGCAAGAAGAGCAGCAGGTCAGTGGAGGTCGTCATGACGATAAGTGACGGTTAATGTTGATTTATTAACACTAAATACCCATGAGCCTTCACTCTTTATTAAGTTCATGTTTCCATTGACACGTTTTATTATTATATAAACTATGAGTAACAGCAACCTGTGGTTATGTGATATCACTCATCTTGTCATGAAGCTGTTACTATGGTAACGTGTGTGTGTGAACACAGGTTGCCGTGGTGCGACCCCGACCCCCTCTCTCCTGTCCCAGGTGTCTCGGAGGAGAACCAGTAAGTGCTTCAGACCTGACGCTGGTTTATTGTCTGACCGTTGAGCTCCAGTTTGTCTGCAGCTGTAAACAGGGTGTGTTTGATTTGTCACATGATCAAACTCAGAGCTCCAGACTAACTTGTTCATTTAAGTGACCAAAAGGTTTTCACTGCTCCCTTTGGCACCATAATAAACTATTATACCTCTTTATTTATATGTACGTATATGTGTATATAAATATATAAGGCTGAGTATGACATTTGAACTGAAATTAAACATTTTAAAACATCCTGGATAAAAGATAACCCACACGTGGTGTGTTGGTGTTTATAGTGAAAGTGTAGAGCTCAGGTCAGTGAGTGTGTTGGACGACGCCCACCTCTCAGCTTCACTGGCCATGTGTCAGAGTGTGGGCGGGGCCTAGGGCTTGTGTGTGGCTGAGTGGAAACTCCGCCGAGGAGACGAAGAGCCGACTCGATCCAACTCGGACACAGCCGGTGAAGCTCCAGTGTCACCAGGCCCCGCCCAGACACGCAGTCAGACAAAATGAAGCTCTGTGATTGGACATGTGTGTAAAATGCATCCTGGGAATTGATGTTAACTTGTGCTTTTCATCTCAGGGTCACATCAACCACATCATGGGATACTGATAGTCAACACCCCCCAGGAGGAGGGCGTGCCAACCTGAAGCTCAGATGTCCATGTGGTCTTGAATGCACCATCCGGTGGGATTTGGAGAAACTGCCGTCCAATCACATGCTTCTCCTCATTCCTGACATCCGATTCAGACACAACACATCGGCAGTGATTGGTCCATCGCTCAGTGACATCATCACTTTAATAGATGCGTGTTTTTCTGTTAATAACTAATCAATCACAGTCAAGGATTGTTAAAATGCCATAGCCACGCTGATCACATGACTCTTCTCATTTCATCACTTTAACAGCTTCAGATAAACTTCATTGACCCTGAACAAACGATCATGTGACTTGTGTTCAAACTGAGGCTTTTAACGTCCTCACTAAACACTCCACATGATCGCTGTCAGCCAATCAGATGATTAATGACACGTCACTTCCTGTTTGTACGTTTATATGAAGCAGAGTTTTATTTTTAACGTGACGGAAACAATGTAAAAGTATTTTTGATGAAAATATTTCCCTCTTCGGGTCTGACCAATCAGGGCAGCATTTGCACCGCAGCCTGATTTCACAATAAAAATACAACTGAAAACTTGTGAGGTGTTTTGTTTGATGAGTCAGTGAACCCTGTACTTTGTCTGACAGGAAGATCATCGTGAAACTGAAGGAAACTTAAAACACAAGGTTCTGTTCTGACATCAACTTGAAAAATTATTTGAATATTTGATTTAAATCAGTTCATTACAGACAAATACTAATTCATTTAGTTTATTTATTAAGACGTATCAACATAAAATGTCCTTTTATTACAAGCCTGGAGAAGAATCTAAATTAACAAACGTCACCGTCGACCAAGTCAACCAATGAACCTGAAGATCTCAGTAAGCCCCGCCCCCTTCAGCTGTCAGTCGTAGCGGGCTTGTGTTTCTTGGCAGCCGGAGCGTCGCCTGTTCAGGTAGAACAACATCATGAGAACATGTTCCTCACATTACGGGTAAATACACAGGAAATGTTCATTCTGAACGTTAACCCAACGCTCCACAGCATCAGGAACATTAATAACTAATGTTAACCCAACGCTCCACAGCATCAGGAACATTAATAACTAATGTTAACCCAACGCTCCACAGCATCAGGAACTTCTCTCAGAGTGAACAGTTCCTGTTGATCAATGATCAATATTTAACTATCGATTTCTGTCAAAAGTTTGAGGTTCCTCAGAAAACCTACAGTGTTCAGACTGTGGTGGAGCCTCCTGCTGGTCACATGAGTCACTGCAGCTCCTCGTTGTGTAGATGATCCCACTGGCCGTCTTCCTGGTTTCTGAACAGACAGCACAGGTAGTAAAAGTATTCAGTACACTGTAGTAGTAGTAGTAGTAAGTATTCAAATTGAGAGTAATCTAACCTGCGTGCAGTAGAACTGATCGACACGTGGAGGAAACGGCTTCTTTGGCATCTTTGTCTGACAAACCGAACAACAAACCTCTGACCAACAGCTTCAGGAACACAACGTCACACAACATCACACACTAACACAGACACACACACACATACACACACTGAAGCGGCAGGATACAGGTTGGTGACATCATAAGGACCTCTGAGCTCCAGAGCCTGAAACACACATCAGTTGAGATCTAACACTCATCAAAACGGATCAACATGGTTAATAATCACAAGTGATCACTCACCTTCTCAGCTGCACTGGACAGGATCACGTTCTGAAAAACACAAACTTACATCAGTCCACTTCAGTCCACATCAGTCCACTTCAGTCCACATCAGTTCACATCAGTCCACTTCAGTCCACATCAGTCCACATCAGTCCACATCAGTCCACGTCAGGGTGACCTACCCTCCCCTTGCAGCTCTCCATCAGACAAACTGCGTTAGCGATGGTGTAACGTCTCATGGTCGAGTCTCTGATGGCCGCAGAGTACGAGACCTCGAACACAACACCTCTGTCCACAGCCTGGACACACACACACACACGCACGAACACACACACACACACATACACACAGTGAATCCAGCTGTTGCAAAAAGATCGCTGTCTATCCTCATGAATGATAATCAATGAGGATGACCTCACCCCGCTCACTGGCGCCCTCTTGAAGAAGAAGGGAAGTTTCTCTGTGACTAAGATGCAGATGATGTCGACGTCGTACAACAAACAAGCCGCCTGAACACAAACGCATCGTTATCCACACGTGCTGCATTCAGTGACATCATGTAGAAAGTGCATGTGAACAGGAAGCCGCTGGCGCTCACATGGAAGAGTTTCTCCGTGGTCGGCTGGACGGCCAGCAGGTCGAAGCTCCGGTACTCTGCAGCGTTCGGCCTCTGGACACACGCACACAGATTGAACAATTACCATCATCTGCAGATTAATCAACCCTGCTTTTATTCTGAAGGTCTGAGCTTTTATTTTGATCCTGTGAACACCAACACTCACAAAGTGACTGGAGTCTGACATCACAACTGTCAGTCTGTTCAGCACTCTGATTGGACGAGAGCGGCCCTGCCAGAAACAAACATTAATACAACGACCACACGCGTCAATCACCACGAGCGTCGTCCTCACGCTACCTGGACGACGGGCAGCGGATCCATCAGCTCAGAGATGGGCGTCGGCGTGGGGATCTCCTGCAAACAGGAAGCACACAGGTTGCTTCCTGCACGGGACTGAGTTCCTGAACGCAGCAAAACAGACGACACACTCACCGGCTTCTTCTTGGAAGGTTCGAACACATAGTTGATGGCGACAGTGGAGAAACCAACTGAAAGAACAAGACATTACAGATCAATCACAGACAAGTCACTGACAAGTCACTGACAGATCACAGACAAGTCACTGACAAGTTACTGACAAGTCACAGATCAATCACTGACAAGTCACTGATCAATCACTGACAAGTTACTGACAAGTCACTGATCAATCACTGACAAGTTACTGACAAGTCACTGACAAGTCACTGACAAGTCACAGACAAGTCACTGACAAGTTACTGATCAATCACTGACAAGTTACTGACAAGTTACTGACAAGTTACTGACAAGTTACTGACAAGTTACTGACAAGTTACAGATCAATCACTGACAAGTCACAGACAAGTTACTGACAAGTCACTGATCAATCACTGACAAGTCACTGACCAATCACAGACAAGTCACAGACAAGTTACTGACAAGTCACAGATCAATCACTGACAAGTCACTGACAAGTCACTGACAGATCACAGACAAGTCACTGATCAATCACTGACAAGTCACTGATCAATCACTGACAAGTCACTGACCAATCACTGACAAGTCACTGACAAGTCACTGACAGATCACAGACAAGTCACAGATCAATCACTGACAAGTCACAGATCAATCACTGACAAGTCACTGACAAGTCACTGACAAGTTACTGACAAGTTACTGACAAGTTACTGACAAGTCACTGACAAGTTACTGACAAGTTACTGACAAGTCACAGACAAGTCACTGACAAGTTACTGACAAGTCACTGACAAGTTACTGACAAGTTACTGACAAGTCACTGACAAGTCACTGACAGATCACAGACAAGTCACAGATCAATCACTGACAAGTCACAGATCAATCACTGACAAGTCACTGACAAGTCACTGACAAGTTACTGACAAGTTACTGACAAGTCACAGACAAGTCACTGACAAGTCACTGATCAATCACTGACAAGTCACTGACCAATCACTGACAAGTTACTGACAAGTTACTGACAGATCACAGACAAGTCACTGATCAATCACTGACAAGTCACTGATCAATCACTGACAGATCACAGACAAGTCACTGATCAATCACTGACAAGTCACTGATCAATCACTGATAAGTTACTGATCTGTCACTGACAAGTCACTGACAAGTTACTGACAAGTCACAGATCAATCACTGACAAGTCACAGATCAATCACTGACAAGTCACTGACAAGTCACTGACAAGTTACTGACAAGTTACTGACAAGTCACAGACAAGTCACTGACAAGTCACTGATCAATCACTGACAAGTCACTGATCAATCACTGACAAGTCACTGACAAGTCACTGACAAGTCACTGACAAGTCACAGATCAGTCACTGACAAGTCACTGACAAGTCACTGACAAGTCACAGATGATGTTGATCAGGTTATTTCTGTGACCCCATGTGTTTTTTCTAACAGCTGACAAAGATTTAATTCTTAATAAAATCTTTGTCATGTGACGTTAAAATATAAAGTTATTTGTAGTGAGAACAGATCTTAAAATAATAATTATATTAAAATATAAAGTTATTTGTAGTGAGAACAGATCTTAAAATAATAATTATATTAAAATATAAAGTTATTTGTAGTGAGAACAGATCTTAAAATAATAATTATATTAAAATATAAAGTTATTTGTAGTGAGAACAACAGATCTTAAAATAATAAATAAGCAGAACTTTAGCAACAGAAACGTTAAATTGAGGCTTTTTGAGCAGAGTCTGGTGTAAAGGGTCCACAGCCTGGAGCTCAGAGCGGGGAGAGCAGGCAGCGCAGCCCCGCTGCCGGGTGCTGGTCCCCGGGTACACAGTCCGGGGAGCCCGGGGACCACCACCCCGCTGCCGGGTGCTGGTCCCCGGGTACACAGTCCGGGGAGCCCGGGGACCACCACCCGGCAGCGGGGTGCTGGTCCCCGGGTACACAGTCCGGGGAGCCCGGGGACCACCACCCGGCAGCGGGGTGCTGGTCCCCGGGTACAGATTCCGGGGAGCCCGGGGACCAGCACCCGGCAGCGGGGTGCCTGCTCTCCCCGCTGCCGGGTGCTGGTCCCCGGGTACACAGTCCGGGGAGCCCGGGGACCACCACCCGGCAGCGGGGTGCTGGTCCCCGGGTACAGAGTCCGGGGGAGGCCGGTGCAGACTCACGCTGAGCCGCGGACTCGATCAGGTTCCGGACTCCGGAGCCGGAGCTCAGGTTCAGATCCATGAAAACCGCCATGATGCTGCACGTGCTCAGACGAAAGGCCTGCTGGGAGCTGTAGTCCCGCCTGCTCTGACGTCACAGTCTCATGGGACCATAACGAGAATCAGAATAAAGTCAGATATTTCAACTGAATGTTTCATGTGATTTTAGTTTGTCTTCCAGAAACTAACTGTATAACCCTCACCCCCCGTAGTGATGTCATCTTCTTCAGATTCGCAATTTGTTTTACTACGTTAACATTCAGATAGATTATAGAGTAAAGCAGCATTAAAGTGATGGATACTAATAATCCAGTAATATCATATAAACACATGAGTACTTTTACTTGAGTATTCTTGATCTAAGGACTTCAATACTTTTACTTCAGCAGGATTGTGAGTGTAGGACTTTTACTTTGATCGTTTTTAACTCAGTGGTTTAGTTGTTTCTCATATAAAATCAGTTTATTATAGAGACGTGATGATAGAACCTTTAAAAACTGATGAAATCATTTTTTTTCAACATTTTATTTTGAATCCGTGATTTAAACTCAATTAACAAAATATTCACATATGATCAAATAAATGAAGCAGATGAACTTTTGAAATGATCCGTTTTTTCACAACTTTAAAAATGTTTTATTCAAAGTCATCAGATTATATAACAGAGAGGTAGATGTTGTTTTATTTACATTTTATTACAAAGGCGTCACAAACAGACGATAACTTATAAAAACATTATCAACTTAATTAACATGAATATTCATTTTAATTATGTTTAAAATCCTCATCTTTTAAGTTGCCTTTGTGGCCATGTTTTCAGGGATCATGACCTCTGACCTGTCATGTTGATTTCCTTCGTGTCTTTGTGTTTCCTGCATTATGTTACATGCTAGCATGCTAACTCAATAGCCTCTGTAGCTTCTAGACATCGACGGTAAAGTTAACATCAGTTAGTGCGTTGCCTAGCAGCAGTGTTTTCACTCTGTGTACACGACTTCTTGCTTCGTAACAATTAGCTGATTAGCTCCATCTAGAGACAGTGTTAATTTAGGTTAATCATACATTGAGTTTTGTTATTATAGTTCCCATGATGCAAAGCTGGAGGTGTTCAGTTTTTAGAGCTCAGTACTTTGTCGCTCGTTTTTGGATCTGAAATCTCTCCTTCGTTCAGGACTCGTCACTCTCCTCTCTCGCTGCTCTGCTGTCGTTCCATCCATTCCGTGATAAGGCGGTGGGCGATGGCGTGCTTCGGGGGAAGCCAGACGACGGGAGGGTCACCTCTCCTGGGCGGAGACTTCATTTGGAGGGCGGAGGTGATTTCATCCAGACTGAACCAGCGAGCGTCCTCCAGCTCCGTGTGGTCCACGTCCAGCTGCACAGAGAACAGCATTTCCTCAAACAGCTGCTACTGATGTTTGAAACGCCAGGTCCTCCACTGTACGTCCTCCTTCCAGGGAAAGCTCCTCCTACCCGTGACCTGACTATTACCTTTGACAACTCACTGTGAGGGACAGCTGTTACTCAACATCATCACTACAGTTTCCTGTCCCGCCTCCTAAACGGTGGAACCAGCTCCACATGGACATAAGGACAGGAAGTCTTCACGTCGTCCTCCAGACTGAAGACACATCTCTTCACTCTAAACCTCGGATCATTTTTTTTTTATTAAATCAAACATTGTTGTGTATGTCAACTCACCTGAGTGTGGGCGGAGCTAACAGAGGCGTGGCAGCCCAGCATAAAGGAGCTGTGAGGGAAAGGCCAGTGCTGCGAGGAGCTGTAGGAGATGCTGTCGACCTCTAAACCCACTTCCTCCGCCACCTCCCTGCACAGGGTCTCCTCCACAGACTCACCTGGAACACACACAGGTGGGTTAGACCCGGGGACAGACAGGAAACAGGTGGGTTAGACCCGGGGACAGACAGGAAACAGGTGGGTTAGACCCGGGGACAGACAGGAAACAGGTGAACAGACAGGAAACAGGTGGGTTAGACCCGGGGACAGACAGGAAACAGGTAAACAGACAGGAAACAGGTGGGTTAGACCCGGGGAAAGACAGGAAACAGGTGGGTTAGACCCGGGGACAGACAGGAAACAGGTGGGTTAGACCCGGGGACAGACAGGAAACAGGTGGGTTAGACCCGGGGACAGACAGGAAACAGGTGGGTTAGACCCGGGGACAGACAGGAAACAGGTGAACAGACAGGAAACAGGTGGGTTAGACCCGGGGAAAGACAGGAAACAGGTGGGTTAGACCCGGGGACAGACAGGAAACAGGTGGGTTAGACCCGGGGACAGACAGGAAACAGGTGGGTTAGACCCGGGGACAGACAGGAAACAGGTGGGTTAGACCCGGGGACAGACAGGAAACAGGTGGGTTAGACCCAGGGACAGACAGGAAACAGGTGGGTTAGACCCGGGGACAGACAGGAAACAGGTGGGTTAGACCCGGGACAGGTGGGTTAGACCCGGGGACAGACAGGAAACAGGTAAACAGACAGGAAACAGGTGGGTTAGACCCGGGGACAGACAGGAAACAGGTAAACAGACAGGAAACAGGTGGGTTAGACCCGGGGACAGACAGGAAACAGGTGGGTTAGACCCGGGGACAGACAGGAAACAGGTGGGTTAGACCCGGGGACAGACAGGAAACAGGTGGGTTAGACCCGGGGACAGACAGGAAACAGGTGAACAGACAGGAAACAGGTGGGTTAGACCCGGGGACAGACAGGAAACAGGTGGGTTAGACCCGGGGACAGACAGGAAACAGGTGGGTTAGACCCGGGGACAGACAGGAAACAGGTGGGTTAGACCCGGGGACAGACAGGAAACAGGTGGGTTAGACCCGGGGACAGACAGGAAACAGGTGGGTTAGACCCGGGGACAGACAGGAAACAGGTGGGTTAGACCCGGGACAGGTGGGTTAGACCCGGGGACAGACAGGAAACAGGTAAACAGACAGGAAACAGGTGGGTTAGACCCGGGGACAGACAGGAAACAGGTAAACAGACAGGAAACAGGTGGGTTAGACCCGGGGACAGACAGGAAACAGGTGGGTTAGACCCGGGGACAGACAGGAAACAGGTGAACAGACAGGAAACAGGTGGGTTAGACCCGGGGACAGACAGGAAACAGGTAAACAGACAGGAAACAGGTGGGTTAGACCCGGGGAAAGACAGGAAACAGGTGGGTTAGACCCGGGGACAGACAGGAAACAGGTGGGTTAGACCCGGGGACAGACAGGAAACAGGTGGGTTAGACCCGGGGACAGACAGGAAACAGGTGGGTTAGACCCGGGGACAGACAGGAAACAGGTGAACAGACAGGAAACAGGTGGGTTAGACCCGGGGAAAGACAGGAAACAGGTGGGTTAGACCCGGGGACAGACAGGAAACAGGTGGGTTAGACCCGGGGACAGACAGGAAACAGGTGGGTTAGACCCGGGGACAGACAGGAAACAGGTGGGTTAGACCCGGGGACAGACAGGAAACAGGTGGGTTAGACCCAGGGACAGACAGGAAACAGGTGGGTTAGACCCGGGGACAGACAGGAAACAGGTGGGTTAGACCCGGGACAGGTGGGTTAGACCCGGGGACAGACAGGAAACAGGTAAACAGACAGGAAACAGGTGGGTTAGACCCGGGGACAGACAGGAAACAGGTAAACAGACAGGAAACAGGTGGGTTAGACCCGGGGACAGACAGGAAACAGGTGGGTTAGACCCGGGGACAGACAGGAAACAGGTGGGTTAGACCCGGGGACAGACAGGAAACAGGTGGGTTAGACCCGGGGACAGACAGGAAACAGGTGAACAGACAGGAAACAGGTGGGTTAGACCCGGGGACAGACAGGAAACAGGTGGGTTAGACCCGGGGACAGACAGGAAACAGGTGGGTTAGACCCGGGGACAGACAGGAAACAGGTGGGTTAGACCCGGGGACAGACAGGAAACAGGTGGGTTAGACCCGGGGACAGACAGGAAACAGGTGGGTTAGACCCGGGGACAGACAGGAAACAGGTGGGTTAGACCCGGGACAGGTGGGTTAGACCCGGGGACAGACAGGAAACAGGTAAACAGACAGGAAACAGGTGGGTTAGACCCGGGGACAGACAGGAAACAGGTGAACAGACAGGAAACAGGTGGGTTAGACCCGGGGACAGACAGGAAACAGGTTGGACAGACAGGAAACAGGTGGGTTAGACCCGGGGACAGACAGGAAACAGGTGGGTTAGACCCGGGGACAGACAGGAAACAGGTGAACAGACAGGAAACAGGTGGGTTAGACCCGGGGACAGACAGGAAACAGGTAAACAGACAGGAAACAGGTGGGTTAGACCCGGGGAAAGACAGGAAACAGGTGGGTTAGACCCGGGGACAGACAGGAAACAGGTGGGTTAGACCCGGGGACAGACAGGAAACAGGTGGGTTAGACCCGGGGACAGACAGGAAACAGGTGGGTTAGACCCGGGGAAAGACAGGAAACAGGTGGGTTAGACCCGGGGACAGACAGGAAACAGGTGGGTTAGACCCGGGGACAGACAGGAAACAGGTGGGTTAGACCCGGGGACAGACAGGAAACAGGTTGGACAGACAGGAAACAGGTGGGTTAGACCCGGGGACAGACAGGAAACAGGTAAACAGACAGGAAACAGGTGGGTTAGACCCGGGGACAGACAGGAAACAGGTGGGTTAGACCCGGGGACAGACAGGAAACAGGTGGGTTAGACCCGGGGACAGACAGGAAACAGGTGGGTTAGACCCGGGGACAGACAGGAAACAGGTGGGTTAGACCCGGGGAAAGACAGGAAACAGGTGGGTTAGACCCGGGGACAGACAGGAAACAGGTAAACAGACAGGAAACAGGTGGGTTAGACCCGGGGACAGACAGGAAACAGGTGGGTTAGACCCGGGGACAGACAGGAAACAGGTGAACAGACAAGTGAGTGTGTTAAAAGTGAGATTGACCCATGTCACAGAAACCAGCCAGAGCACTGTACATCCCCCGTGGGAAGGACGACTGTCGCCCCAACAAACAGCGTTTCCCATCAGAGACCAGGACAATGACCACTGGAGACATCTGCAGGGACACCAGAGAGACCAGGACCTAGTCACAACAGAACATCCATACATGCCACCAACAACTAAATTGAAAGCTGGGTTGGATCCAGATAAGAACTGGTTTTGACCCGGCTTAAATCTGGTTCAAATCCAGTTTAGGTTGAGTTTGGATGTTTTAAAATGAGATTGACCGTTGGATAGTGGACGGTCCCGCTGCTCCTGCAGACTCTCTGACTCCCGGCCTGGTTCCGGTGGGTCGGCTGGCCGGTAGCGCTGCAGAACCTGTTGGTTTGATGCCAGCGCAGCAGAGCCTGACCCTGCAGGACAGACCGTGATCAGGACCAGAATCGAACATCCACACTGGACACTGCCGGCTAATTGTCTGAGCTGAGCTTTTAAAAAGGAATACTTCAAAATAAAAGCATTAATCAGATGACGGTACCAGTCTTGTTGTAGTTCCTGACCTTGGCCACTACAGGGACATCTGCAGCAGTCAGCAGAAAGAATGATTTCCTGAGCTCCACAAAGTTCCCTTCGCACTCATCTTCTACTGCTGCCTGATCCAGTTCTCCTACAGAACCGAGCACAGAGCAGAACATCAGACCAGAACCCGCGGTCAGTCCGAAGAATGGATCATGTGTTCTTACCAACATCCAAACAGAACTGAGCCTGGTTCTGTTCAGAACAGCCGACCAGAACAGACTCCGTCAGCAAACATCTGTCATGACCAAGTCGCTCCAGAATCAACTGCACATCTGGAATGTAAAACATCAACTGTGTTAGAACGTCAAGCTAATTTGTGCTCAGGTTACGGTTCTACACTTTCTTACTGACATTGTCTTTGTTAGTTTCCCTAATTGTAGTCCCATCTTTTAGCTTCGGTTCTTGAGGTTCTCTACCTGAAGTTCTGTTTTTCCGAGGTTCCATACCAGAGGTTCTGTCTTGTGGTTCTCTACCTGTTGTTGTAGTGTTCTCTACCTGAAGTTCTGTTTTTCTGTGGTTCTCTAAATGAAGCTTTGAGGTTCTTAACCTGAGCTGCTGACTGTTGCCGGTGTGAAGGTTCCTCTCTCGGTACGCTGCAGCAGAGGAGCCAGGCGGTGGAACAGGATGACGCGGCTGTTCTGCAGCGCGTTAGCACACAAGGAGTCGTCCTCCTTCAGCTGGTTAATCAACCTGAGAAGACATCAATCAATCAATCCACCTGTTAACAATCAGCCAATCACTGAGAAGCTGTGAGTTACTCAACCTCATCCTGGCCACATATCCTGAGCAGCTGCGACTCGGCGGACATTTTGAGGGAGAGAGGAGGATCCTCAGAGGTTTCAACATGGCCGCCATTCTGAACTGATCTGGACTAGACTGATCTGATCTGGACTAGACTGGTTTGAACCGATTCTGCTGCCTGCACACAAGTCAGAGGGAACAGACGTTTTACAGAAACAGCAACTGAGGAGGAGGGGGGGGGGGGGGGGGTATTAGCCTAGCTTAGCATGAAGACCAGTCAGTTCAGATCGAGCTATAGAGCTTCTTCACAGCAGGTAAACACAGGTGTTATTACACATGAATTTACTCACTGTTGTGATTTACTTGTTTATTTATATTTTATATCAAACGGCTGCAGTGAAAAAGATGCTTCATTGATTCATGTCAATATAAAAGTGAATGATCATAAGTGTGATGTGTTCTGACCACAACACATGAAACCCCCCCCCCATAGAATAACAAAGTGCTGCGATTAGATGCACTGTGTGAATGTGTGTGTGGGTGAATGTAAAACTATAAAGAGCTTTGTGTCATCAAGACTAGAAAAGATCTATAAATACAAAACCATTTACCAAAGACAATAAAGCTTTTTCAGATCAAACATGTGACACATGCGTTTATATGAATCAATCATGTAGGAAACATGAAGGAGTTACAGTGAACATTTCAAAATAAAACGTGTTTACCTGCAGCTGCTCCTATTCTTCTTCTTCTTCTTCTTCTTCTTCTTCTTCTTCTTCTTCTTCTTCTTCTTCTTCTTCTTCTTCTTCTTCTTCTTCTTCTTCTTCTTCTTCTTCTTCTTCTTCTTCTTCTTCTTCTTCTTTAAAAGAGTCTGCCCCCTGCAGGAACACCCGCAATGAAAATAAATAAAACTGTTTTTACTTTAGTTTCATTTTAAACATAAACATGTTCCTGAAACTATTTATTGAAATAAACTTCTGAAACCCAAACTTCAAGCTAAAGAATAATCAGAAATTATATTAAAAATAATAATATTGTAGAATCTGCTTCTCCCTGTCTCATAGCGGACCGGAAGAGATACTAGCTTCTTCCGGTTCCGGTCAGCGCTGTTTGTTGTGAGTTGATCTGCCTCAACTTTAGTTTGGTTCGTTTTGATAAAGTTTAGAGACGAAGCTGAGCTGATGCTCCGCGGGCGGTGTTAGCTGCTGTTAGCTGCTGTTAGCTGCTGTTAGCTGCTGTTAGCTGCTGTTAGCTGCTGTTAGCTGGTATTAGCTGGTATTAGCTGCTGTTAGCTGCTGGTATTAGCTGCTGTTAGCTGCTGGTATTAGCTGGTGTTAGCTGCTGTTAGCTGGTGTTAGCTGCTGGTAACTATGGTAGGTGCTGGTAGCTGCTGTTAGCTGGTATTAGCTGGTGTTAGCTGCTGGTAACTATGGTAGGTGCTGGTAGCTGCTGGTAACTATGGTAGGTGCTGGTAGCTGCTGTTAGCTGGTGTTAGCTGCTGGTAGCTGCTGGTAGCTGGTGTTAGCTGCTGGTAGCTGCTGGTGTTATCTGGTATTAGCTGGTATTAGCTGCTGGTATCTATAGTAGGTGCTGGTAGCTGCTGGTAGCTGGTGTGAGCTACTGTTAGCTGCTGTTAGCTACTTTTAGCTGGTAGCTGCTATTAGCTGGTGTTAGCCGAGGTTGTCTTCTTTTAGCTGGTGTTAGCTTCTGTTAGCTACTGGTAGCTGCTGGTAACTATGGCAGCTTCTGTTAGCTACCTTTAGCTGCTTATAGCTGCGGTTAAGTGTTAGCTTCTGTTAGCTTCTGTTAGCTTCTTTTAGCTTCTGGTAGCTGCTGGTAGCTGGTGTTAGCTTCTGGTAGCTGCTGGTAGCTGGTGTTAGCCGAGGTTGTCTTCTTTTAGCTGGTGTTAGCTACTGGTAGCTGCTGGTAACTATGGCAGCTTCTGTTAGCTACTTTTAGCTGCTTATAGCTGGTGTTAGCTGAGGTTATCTTCTTTTAGCTGATGCTAGCTGCGGTTAGCTGCTGGTAGCTGGTGTTAGCTGAGGTTATCTTCTTTTAGCTGATGCTAGCTGCGGTTAGCTGGTGTTAGCTGGTGCTAGCTGGCAGGATGAGCTCCTTCGTGGCCCTTCACACTCAGCTGGCCACCGTCATGGAGTCTTTGGTTCACGCTGCGGTGGCGGAGCTCCAGAAGCTGGTGGAGAACAGCTCGACCTTCCTGGAGCTCGGGACCGAAGAGGAGCTGCCTCTGCCGGCCAGAGTTTCATCAGAGAGCCGGGGGAAGACGGTGAGGAGCCGGGCAGCTGTGGAGCTGGACCCCGGAACCAGAGCCAGACACTGGTTGTACACTTTGACTTTAACTCTCCTCACGAGTCAATTCAAGGAAAAACTGTTAAAACAGCCACAACATGATTTGAGCTTTTATTGACCATAATCATTTATAACCTGCTGTAATCAGACAAGAGAGAGAGAACTACTTCACATTCAAGCTGCAGGTGAGTCTGACCTCTGACCTGCGTCAGGTGCTGTTCGCCTCCATCATGGAGACCCTGGGGAACGAGGCTCTGGGGAAAATTCTGAACATCGTGGATGAAGCCGAGCTGGTGTCCGGACGGAGTGGGAAGAGGCCACAGACCAGCGTCCTCAACGTCCTAAACAACACACAAGTCGGTACGTGGCCCCGCCCCCTGCTGATTACACACACAATTTCAGAAATCCACCGGTAATTATGTCGTGCTAACGTAATGTTTGAAATGTCCATTGCAGAGTCGGAACACTCGTACGGCGTCCGACTGCAGAGCTGCGACACGGACAGGTCGCCACAGGTAAGATCCGCCCACAGACCTGTTGATCGTGGTGCGTTCACTGACCTGACCGATGTGAGTACGTTACAGACGTCGCTGCTGACCGAACCAGAGAAGGAGACGCTGGAGGATCCGTTTGTGCCGGCGGTGACAGTCAAAGACGAACTTGGAAACATCGACCTAGGAGCCATCGCTGAGAGTGAGCACCTGATCAATATCAGTCAATACTTGATCAAACCCAGTGACCAACGCATGTTCCTGGTCAGATCAATATCAAATGCCTGCTCTCATGATGATGATGGTTTTTCCCTCCAGGAGCTCACGATGAAGCTCAGCCTCTTCTACTCGACCGGCAGGAGGACATTTCCGCCTCCCCTGAGTTTGTTCTTGAGAGCGTCACCTGGAAGTACTTCATATGCACGCCGTGCGGCAAATCCTTCACGTCTCAGAGCAACCTTAAGAGCCACCAGCGCATCCACACTGAGGAGAAGCCGTTCTCCTGCAGCATCTGCGGCAGAGCGTTCCGTCAGAGGCAGAGCATGCAGAGCCACACGCGCATGCACACGGGCGAGCGGCCGTACAAGTGTCCCGAGTGCGAGAAGTGTTTCACCAAACTGACGCAGCTGAAGACGCACGCCATCATCCACACGGGGGAGAAGCCGCACGGCTGTGAGGCGTGTGGCAGCCGCTTCAGCCTGCTGCAGAACCTGCACCGCCACCAGCTCACGCACACGGGCAAGAAGCTCTTCGTGTGCAACGTGTGCGGAAAAGGTTTCACCCGTTCCGTCACGCTGAAGACTCATGAACTCATCCACACGGGACAGAAACCCTTCAAGTGCGAGGAGTGTCCCAAGACCTTTCGCCACGCCGTCAACCTCAAGAACCACCAGAGGATCCACAGCGGCGTGCGGCCCTTCAGCTGCGACCTCTGTGGGAAGAGCTTCCGCCAGTCAGTGAACCTGAAGATCCACCGCAGAATCCACACCGGCGAGCGGCCGTTCAGCTGCCAGGAGTGCGGCAAGACGTTCAGCCAGCAAAGCAGCTTGATCTCACACGGCCGCACGCACTCGTCCGAGAAGCCGTTCGCCTGCAGCTCCTGCGACAAGAGGTTTAACAACGCCAACAGCCTGAAGCTGCACGAGCGCGTCCACTCGGGGGAGAAGCCGTACACCTGCGACATCTGTGGCAAGACCTTCAGTCAGGGAAGTCATCTGAGGACGCACAAGAGACACGTCCACGCCGGCGGGAAACAGTTCATCTGCGACAAATGCGGGAAGAGATACTCGGACCAACGCAACCTGAAGCTGCACAAGTGCAGCTACGCATGAACGAGATGACGCAGGGACTTAAAATGAAATGAATTAAAGTTCTGGACATTCAGGGATTAAAACTCATTTTGAATTTTATTTTACTTTAAAGAGGAAAATAATTTATTCAGTGTTGAGGGGGGTAAACCAATCAGATGTCATGTGTGTTGATATGTGCTGGGCTTTGAACATTACCCATGAGCCTCTTCTCACAGCAGTGCACAATCTTTGACCTTTGATATTTAGAGGTGAGCGAGGACTTAAAGTATGAGGTGTGACTGTCTGCGTGGACGCTAAATACTTTATGGACGATAGCAAGCAATCGTGTAACGGCTGCTCACAGTTCTACAACGGAGCAAAGAACCCGGTTACAGATCCCTCATCTTTTCCTGAGAAGTGTCAAAGTGTTTTTGTTCATTATGAAACTGACGAGACAAATTAGAAAATATCACAGTGGATATAATGAATGAAACTCGGGTTCAGGGCTGAGCTTTCACAGCGCCCCCTAGTGGATGTTCAGAATGATTGGACCAGAAGAGGACACCTGTCTGAAATAAGCCCGGCCCAGTGGAACACTGTTCTCTGATTGGTTGAAAACATAAGTACAAATGATGCTGCTCAATGCGTTTGTAAATATTCACATTGTAGGATTTTTATAATATTTCAGAATTTTGTAAAAACTAATAAATGTTAAAGTTCTGTTGCAACTCGTCTGTTTGTTCTTAAAGGTACAGTTCCACCTTAAGAGTCAGAATATTTATTAATGAATAACTATAATAATCACGTCATGTTTCCACTTCTATTTGTTTGTTTGTCAACAGAATGAACACATCTCCAGTAAACCTGGTGGAAGATGTTTTATGGCTCAATGTTTTTCTGTCTTCTCAGAGAATAATTCATGATGAAAACTGTCAGACTGATGTTCAAGAGTCTGATCTGGTCCAGACTGAGTTTAATAATCACGAGAATGAAAAGTGGAACAGTTAAAAACTGAACTGATGGAAATCATCAAAACTAAAACCTCAAAGTTCCTAAATCTTTAACCAGTGATTCAGAGTAATCAGATTACTGGTAATGGGATTCCTTAATTATTAGGTATTACAGTCGATTTCTTATATTTCATAAAACAATAATGTTAATTGGAATTATTCTATTGACTTTTCTTCAGTTCATTACATTTATTTATTCGAAGCCTGACAACAAAAAAATTAAATGATTACTCTATTTTCTTGTTGTGATTAAAACATGAACCAGGTTTGAATGTTTGTTTCTCGCTGGATATTTACTGGTGTATATTTAATGATAATATATAGTTTTATATTTATATTATTTGTGTAATTTCTTCACAGCACATTTAGTTAGTCTTGTCTTTCTGTTGTTCTGTCTTCCCGCCACTGGGGGCGCTGTTGTGGTCACTGCGAGTCTTTGGTTGATTGCTTCCGGGTCGTCGCTGTGAACCCGGTTCTCACATCAACACACGTGAGGCACCAGACCGGACTTTCTCTGTTCAACTCTCCGGTGTTTGTCCTGCTGCTGCCGGGGAGAAGTGACCGGAACCCGGGGAGAAGTGACCGGAACCCGGGGAGAAGAAGAGCGCTGAGGCCGTAAGCCGCTGACGTCATGGCTCCGGTGAGTTCTCACCGTTTAATAGACAGTTTATGAACAATTTGATACTGTCCGTCTAATCTATCTATTTATCCATCTTTCTACTATCTCTCTTTCTTTCTATCTATCTCATCTAGGTATCATCTGTCTATCTCCTATCTGTTTATCTTTCTATCTCTTTCCATCTATTTATCTTTCTATCTATCCATCTTTCTATCTATCTAATCTAGTAATCCATCTATCCGTTTAGTTATCTATACGTCTTGTTATTTATTTATCTTTTATCCATCTATCTATATTTCTATCAGTTTCTATCTATCTATCTATCTCATCTAGTTATCCATCTATCAATCTATCTATTTATCTATCCATCTATCTATCCGTTTAGTTATATATTTATATAGATGGATGGATATATAAACAGACTGGATGGTACTGGGGGTCATCCTCTGTTCATATGTGCTCAGGTTGCCATGGTAGCCAGCCAAGTCCAGTTTTCCAGTCACAGGTTTCAGCTCTTCCTGGTTGATCACATGGTGTTCCCAGGCCTGATGGGATATGTAGTCTCCTCCGGGTCGGGGGGGCTCAGTAACTTTCAGTGGTTTCTCTTCCAGTCTAAGTCTATTAATCCCTGATGAACTCAAAAAGAGTAAAACAGATATCAGATCTGTATTTGGACGGAATTAATTCTCTGAACTCTTCCTTCCTGTTCAATTTGACTTCACCTATTTTATTCTAACCCTTGTCCCCCCCCCGCAGCTTCGCTCAAAGAAGCGCCGTCCGTCCTTCCGCCGCCTGCTGAAGACGAGCGATGTGAAGCTGGAGAACAAACTGAAGAACCGACAGCTGAAGCAACAGAACGTCGCCAAAAAGCAGCGTAAAGAGCAGAAGAAGCTGCGACAGGCGGTGAAGGATGCCGCCACGAGGATGCCCCGCCCACTGGAGACGTACAGGAAGAGGCCAGGTGAGAGGAGGATGTGAACGATGGGCCACTCTCTGATTGGTTGAGAGTTTGTTTTTTTTCCCCAGGGGGGCGGGACCTGATGTCTGCTTTGTGTCTCATACAGAGGAAGAGGAGGATGAGGAGGAGTTTCTGGAGACTCTGCCCACCGACATGATGGAGGACGACGACCTGCAGCAGATGACCGCCATGGCTCGACAGGCGTCCTTCATCACCAGAGACCTGTCGTCATGGTAACGACAAACACACACACAGTCGTCTTTCAGTCGTGATGAATAACAAAATGGTGACAGAGCGGTGTTTGTTTCTGGCGGCGGCGCGTCCCAGCGGGCCGGTGCACGGCGGGAAGAAGAGGAGCTCGGAGGTCGTCCACAGCTACGAGAAGGTTCCGAGGAAGATGGTGAGGACGGAGGAGAAGGAGATCATCCACCTGCTGCCAATCAAAGACAAGACGGGAGTCATTCCCCAGAGTGTAGAGAGAGGTACGACTTCTGACCAGGGACCAGGGGCTGACCAGGGGCGGACCAGGGGCTGACCAGGGGCGGGCCAGGGACTGACCAGGGACTGACTGACCATGGACTGACCAGGGACTGACCAGGGACTGACCAGGGGCTGACCAGGGGCAGGCCAGGGACTGACCAGGGACTGACCAGGGACTAGGGACTGACCAGGGACTGACCAGGGACTGACCAGGGACTGACCAGGGACTAGGGACTGACCAGGGACTGACCAGGGACTGACCATGGACTGACCAGGGACTGACCAGGGACTGACCAGGGACTGACCAGGGACTGACCAGGGGCTGACCAGGGGCGGACCAGGGACTGACCAGGGGTGGACCAGGGACCAGGGACTGACCAGGCACTGACCAGGCACTGACCAGGGACTGACCAGGGACCAGGGACTGACCAGGGACCAGGGACTGACCAGAGACTGACCAGGGACCAGGGGCGGACCAGGGACTGACCAGGGACTGACCAGGGACTAGGGACTGACCAGGGACCAGGGGCGGACCAGGGACTGACCAGGGGCGGACCAGGGACTGACCAGGGACAGACCAGGGGCGGGCCAGGGACTGACCAGGGGCTGACCAGGGGCGGACCAGGGACTGACCAGGGACTGACCAGGGGCTGACCAGGGACTGACCAGGGACCAGGGGCGGACCAGGGACTGACCAGGGGCTGACCAGGGGCGGACCAGGGGCGGACCAGGGGCTGACCAGGGGCGGACCAGGGGCGGACCAGGGACTGACCAGGGGCTGACCAGGGGCTGACCAGGGACCAGAGGCCGACCAGGGACTGACCAGGGACTGACCAGGGGCTGACCAGGGGCGGACCAGGGGCGGACCAGGGACCAGGGACTGACCAGGGGCTGACCAGGGGCTGACCAGGGGCTGACCAGGCAGGGACCAGGAGCTGACCAGGGGCTGACCAGGGACTGACCAGGGACTGACCAGGGACTGACCAGGGGCTGACCAGGGACCAGGGGCGGACCAGGGGCGGACCAGGGACTGACCAGGGGCTGACCAGGGACCAGGGGCGGACCAGGGACTGACCAGGGACTGACCAGGGGCTGACCAGGGGCGGACCAGGGGCGGGCCAGGGACTGACCAGGGACCAGGGACTGACCAGGGACTGACCAGGGACAGACCAGGGACAGACCAGGGGCGGGCCAGGGACTGACCAGGGGCTGACCAGGGACCAGGGGCGGACCAGGGACTGACCAGGGACAGACCAGGGGCGGACCAGGGGCGGGCCAGGGGCGGGCCAGGGGCGGACCAGGGGCGGACCAGGGACTGACCAGGGGCGGACCAGGGACTGACCAGGGGCTGACCAGGGACCAGGGGCGGACCAGGGACTGACCAGGGACTGACCAGGGACCAGGGGCGGACCAGGGACGGACCAGGGACAGACCAGGGGCGGACCAGGGACTGACCAGGGACTGACCAGGGGCTGACCAGGGACTGACCAGGGACTGACCAGGGGCTGACCAGGGACCAGGCAGGGACCAGGGACTGACCAGGGGCTGACCAGGGGCGGACCAGGGGCGGGCCAGGGACTGACCAGGGACTGACCAGGGACCAGGCACTGACCAGGGACCAGGCACTGACCAGGGACTGACCAGGGACTGACCAGGCACTGACCAGGGACCAGGGACTGACCAGGCACTGACCAGGGACCAGGGACTGACCAGGCACTGACCAGGGGCCAGGGACTGACCAGGGACTGACCAGGGACTGACCAGGGACCAGGGACTGACCAGGCACTGACCAGGGACCAGGGACTGACCAGGGGCTGACCAGGGGCTGACCAGGGACTGACCAGGGACTGACCAGGGACTGACCAGGGACCAGGGACTGACCAGGCACTGACCAGGGACCAGGGGCTGACCAGGGACCAGGGGCGGACCAGGGACCATGGACTGACCAGGGACTGACCAGGGGCTGACCAGGCACTGACCAGGGACCAGGGACTGACCAGGGACTGACCAGGGACTGACCAGGGACCAGGGACTGACCAGGGATGGTTTTAATATCACTTGTGTTTTGTTTTTGAAGTCATCAAACATCAGGAGGAAGAGGAAGAGAAAGCAGCTGAAGAACAAGAGGAGCCAGAGAACGGTACGAGTGAAAACACACAAAGAAACACACACCAGACCAGAAGTCACAAGCTGGTGTCCTGATGTGCTTGTTATGCATCCTTCTGCCTAGAGGGGGAGCCAGAGAGTGTTGAAGAACTGACAGCGGAGCAGATGGAGCGACTCAGAGCTCAGAAGATAAACCAGAAGAAGCTGCTCATCGCAAACATGGCGTCAGCCGTCATCTCCGACCCGTTCAGTAACGTGAGTCTGGATCCAGATCAGGACCTGCTGGACTACAGAGACAGGCAGAGTAACGTGTGTGTGTGTGTGTGTGTGTGGTCAGATCAAGAGGCTGAAGGAGCTGCGAGGGATGCTGATGGAGGCGGACCCCTGCGTGGCGGTGACGGTCAGGAAGCTGGTGATGGTTTCTCTCATGGAGATCTTTAAAGACATCGCCCCCACCTACAGGATCCGCCCCCTGACCACCGAGGAGAAGGGCGTCAAGGTTTGTGATGGTGATGATGGTGGTGATGGTGATGATGATGGTGATGGTGATGATGGTGGAGATGATGTTGTTGATGGGGATGATGATGGTGATGATGATGGTGAAGATGGTGGTGAAGATGGTGAAGATGGTGAAGATGGTGATGATGATGGTGAAGATGGTGATGGTGGTGAAGATGTTGATGGTGTTGGTGAAGATGGTGATGGTGATGGTGATGATGATGGTGAAGATGGTGACGATGATGATGGTGAAGATGGTGATGATGATGGTGAAGATGGTGATGGTGATGATGATGATGATGATGATGATGATGAAGGTGATGATGTTGTTGATGGTGAAGATGGTGTTGATGGTGAAGATGGTGATGGTGATGGTGAAGATGGTGATGATGTTGTTGATGGTGAAGATGGTGTTGATGGTGAAGATGGTGATGGTGGTGATGATGATGATGGTGATGAAGGTGATGATGTTGTTGATGTTTGTGTGTCCAGGTGAAGAAGGAGACTCAGCGTCTCAGAGAGTTTGAGGAAGGCTTAGTGAGTCAGTACAAGTTTTACCTGGAGGACCTGGAACAGACCATCAAAGGTACATAACAACACACTACAACACACAGCAATGACACACAACCTCGACTACACACTGAGGGGCCCCCGGGTTCCTCCCGGACCGAAATCCAGTTGAGCACCTACAGGACGTTATGTGTCGGTGCATCCGATGCCACAAAGTAATATGTTATATAATGTAATGAACTATAATTCAATATGTGTCAGTTTGCAGGTTCATTTTATCTACAGTAGATTCTGGAGGCAGATCATTACATTTATAACATTATATAAGATAAAAACACAGAGGATGAACTCGGCCTTCCCTTACACACAACACTGCACACAACTTCCCACTACACACTGATACACACACACTCACTGCTGTGTGTTGTGTGTCAGACTGGAAGCAGCAGAAGAAGAAGCGCTCGCAGGTTGTGAGTCTTCAGTCGTACCAGAGTCTCGCCCACGTGGCGGTCCGCTGTCTGTGTGAGCTGCTGCTCGCTCTGCCGCACTTCAACTTCCACAACAACATCGTGGTCGTCCTGGTGCCGCTGATGAACGACGCCGCCAAGCAGGTGAGGCCCCGCCCACTGCACCACACTGTCAGCAAAGGTTCAGAGTTCAGACATGTGATGCGTTCAGGTGTCTCTGTGTTTACAGGTGTCAGGCATGTGTTGTGATGCGTTCAGGTGTCTCTGTGTTTACAGGTGTCAGCCATGTGTTGTGATGCGTTCAGGAAACTCTTCCACGAGGACAAACTGGGCGGGGCGTCATTGGCGACAGTCAGAGTCATCTCTGGACTTGTTAAGAGTCTAAATTACAACATCAGACCTGAGGTAACGAATCAAGCACACCCAAACATCATGTCCACTGCTTGGGACAGCTGCCTCACACTGACATGTCGACCCCCCCCCCCCAGGTGCTGCGGACGCTGATCAGCCTGAGGATTCAGGAGGTCCAGATGAAGAAGGACGTGGAGGAGACTGCGCCAAAGAAAAAATTCATGAACAATAAAGAGAAGAAGAGTCTGTCCAGGATGAAGAGAAAGGTTTGTTCATCAACTGATGATAATAATCACATTCAAGCGTTAATCAATATTAGTGATTAGTTTATAAACATGTTATTACACATCGACAACGTGTTTGTTAATGTCCCACTTGTTCACTGTGTGTGTCTGTGTGTGTGTCTGTGTGTGTGTGTGTGTGTGTGTGTCTGTGTGTGCAGTGGAAGAAGGCTGAGGAGAAGCTGGAGAAGGAGTTGCTGGAGGTCGAAGCATCGGAGAGCAAAGAGAACAAGATCAAGCTTGTGAGTAGAAAGCTGAGGCTCCGCCCTCATGTCGCATGATCACTCGCATTCCACTGGTCATGGGATGTAAACAGGAAGTAGATTGTCTCCTCTTCAGTTGGTTGCTTAGTAACAGGAACGGTGAAGAGTCGGAGCAGCGATTTCTTTCCTCTGAGCGACGACGAGGTGGAAGTGTTACCGACAGGAAGTGTTACAGACAGGAAGTGTTATCGACAGGAAGTGTTACCGACAGGAAGTGTTACCGACAGGAAGTGTTACCGACAGGAAGTGTTACCGACAGGAAGTGTTACAGACAGGAAGTGTTACCGACAGGAAGTGTTACCGACAGGAAGTGTTACCGACAGGAAGTGTTACCGACAGGAAGTGTTACCGACAGGAAGTGTTACCGACAGGAGGTGTTACCGACAGGAAGTGTTACCGACAGGAAGTGTTACCGACAGGAAGTGTTACCGACAGGAAGTGTTACCGACAGGAAGTGTTACCGACAGGAAGTGTTACAGACAGGAAGTGTTACCGACAGGAAGTGTTACCGACAGGAAGTGTTACCGACAGGAAGTGTTACAGACAGGAAGTGTTACCGACAGGAAGTGTTACCGACAGGAGCTGTTACCGACAGGAGCTGTTACCGACAGGAAGTGTTACCGACAGGAAGTGTTACCGACAGGAGGTGTTACCGACAGGAAGTGTTACCGACAGGAAGTGTTACCGACAGGAAGTGTTACCGACAGGAGCTGTTACCGACAGGAGCTGTTACCGACAGGAAGTGTTACCGACAGGAAGTGTTACCGACAGGAGGTGTTACCGACAGGAAGTGTTACCGACAGGAAGTGTTACCGACAGGAAGTGTTACCGACAGGAAGTGTTACCGACAGGAGCTGTTACCGACAGGAGCTGTTACCGACAGGAAGTGTTACCGACAGGAAGTGTTACCGACAGGAGGTGTTACCGACAGGAAGTGTTACCGACAGGAATTGCTACCGACAGGAAGTGCTACCGACAGGAAGTGTTACCGACAGGAGGTGTTACCGACAGGAGGTGTTACCGACAGGAAGTGTTACCGACAGGAAGTGTTACCGACAGGAAGTGTTACCGACAGGAAGTGCTACCGACAGGAAGTGCTACCGACAGGAAGTGCTACCGGCAGGAAGTGCTACCGGCAGGAAGTGCTACCGGCAGGAAGTGTTACCGGCAGGAAGTGTTACCGACAGGAAGTGTTACCGACAGGAAGTGTTACCGACAGGAAGTGTTACCGACAGGAAGTGTTACCGACAGGAAGTGCTACCGACAGGAGGTGCTACCGACAGGAAGTGTTACCGACAGGAAGTGCTACCGACAGGAAGGGTTACCGACAGGAAGTGCTACCGACAGGAGGTGTTACCGACAGGAGGTGTTACCGACAGGAGGTGTTACCGACAGGAGGTGTTACCGACAGGAGGTGTTACCGACAGGAGGTGTTACCGACAGGAGGTGTTACCGACAGGAGGTGTTACCGACAGGAAGTGTTACAGACAGGAAGTGTTACAGACAGGAGGTGTTACCGACAGGAAGTGTTACCGACAGGAAGGGTTACCGACAGGAAGTGCTACCGACAGGAGGTGTTACCGACAGGAGGTGTTACCGACAGGAGGTGTTACCGACAGGAGGTGTTACCGACAGGAGGTGTTACCGACAGGAAGTGTTACCGACAGGAATTGCTACCGACAGGAAGTGCTACCGACAGGAAGTGTTACCGACAGGAGGTGTTACCGACAGGAGGTGTTACCGACAGGAAGTGTTACCGACAGGAAGTGTTACCGACAGGAAGTGTTACCGACAGGAAGTGTTACCGACAGGAAGTGCTACCGGCAGGAAGTGCTACCGGCAGGAAGTGCTACCGGCAGGAAGTGTTACCGGCAGGAAGTGTTACCGACAGGAAGTGTTACCGACAGGAAGTGTTACCGACAGGAAGTGTTACCGACAGGAAGTGCTACCGACAGGAGGTGCTACCGACAGGAAGTGTTACCGACAGGAAGTGCTACCGACAGGAAGGGTTACCGACAGGAAGTGCTACCGACAGGAGGTGTTACCGACAGGAGGTGTTACCGACAGGAGGTGTTACCGACAGGAGGTGTTACCGACAGGAGGTGTTACCGACAGGAGGTGTTACCGACAGGAGGTGTTACCGACAGGAAGTGTTACCGACAGGAAGTGCTACCGACAGGAAGTGTTACCGACAGGAAGTGTTGGCGACGCTTTGTGTTCACTGCTGCTAGTCGAGTCATGTGACTGATGAGAACCAATCAGGAAGAGAACGTACACCAGAGTTTTCAAATCAGTTTACACAAGTCTCTGATTCAGAGGCTGGCCAGGCGTTGCCATAGTGATGATGTGTCTGTGTGGGCGGAGCCTAAGTTAAAATTTCAATATAAAACTTTATTAGTGAGAGAAACATCAACGTGATCTCCTCCTCTAACTTCTCCACCTCTTGCTCTTCCTCCTCTTCCTCAGCACACAGAGACTCTGAACATCGTCTTCCTCATCTACTTCAGGATTTTGAAGAAAGCTCAGGGGTCTGTTCTTCTTCCTGCTGTACTGGAGGGACTGGCCAAGTATGAGACACACACACAGACACACACACACAGACACACACACAGACACACACAGACACACACACACACACACACACACTATGTGTACTGCAATAGCACTGACTCTGTTGTCACTTCCTGTCAGTTTTGCTCACCTGATCAACTTGGAGTTTTTTGACGACTTACTCAACGTGCTGCAGGACCTCATCCAATCAGGCGTGAGTATTCACTTTGACCCCGCCCCTTACTGATCAGCTGTTACACAGCTGTGTCACAAACCAATGGATCAATAAGTGATTGATGATGTCATCTCTGCAGAATCGCACCAATCGGGAGAGTCTTCACTGCATCCAGACCGTCTTCACCATCCTGTCAGGACAAGGTCAGACTTTTATTTTGAAAAAGATATATGGACATCCTGTGACAGGAGGTCAAAGGTCCCTGACCTTGTGACGTGTTTGTATCAGGTGACGTCCTGAACATCGACCCTCTCACCTTCTACGCTCAGCTCTACAGGATGCTGCCGCGGCTGCACGCAGGTCAGTTCACAGCGGTGATGTCATGTCCTGGGGCGGAGTTTACACTCACACACAGACCCCCCCCACACACAGACCCCCCCACACACACACACACACACACAGACACACACACACAGACACACACACACACACACAGACAGTGAAGCAGAGATAAAACACAACGTTAATGTTAAAAGGCAGTTTGTTGATTAGTTGAAGAAGAGTGGCAACAAGAAGTGTGACTATAGAGTTTGAGACATGTATTTAAACACATTGAGAAAGTGATGAGCAGACACACACACACACACAGACACACACACACACACACACTATCCTAATACAATACAAACCTAAGAGAACATTTAAATCATAACCTTCCAGTTCACGGAGCTAGTAATTATTATATTAATATATTGTTCACGAGAACCAGAACATTCTCTGAGCTCATCGCTCTTTGAAAGCGTAAACGTGTGAAAATCGTTCAACATGAAACTGCTCCGTCTGACCCAGGGGCGCCTAATGATGACATCATCATCCTGCTGCGTTGTCTGGACACCTTGTTGATCCGCCGCAGGAAGCAGGTCACCCTGCAGAGGGCGATGGCGTTCATCAAAAGACTGAGCACGCTCAGTCTCCACGTACTGCCCAACGCCAGCGTGGGCCTGCTCGCCGCCAACAGAGCCACCATGCACGTGAGTGTGTGTGTGTGTGTGTGTACGTGAGTGTGTGTGTGTACGTGTGTGTGTGTGTGTGTGTGTGTACGTGAGTGTGTGTGTCCTTGTACAGCTATCTTTGTGAGGACCAGTTTGAGTCTACAGCCTACAAAGTGAGGACCTTGTGGCCGGTCCTCACTTTTTGATTTTGCCCCCCCCCCTTTAATGGACTGTTTGGGGGTTAAGACTTGGTTTTAGGGTTAGGTTAGGGTAAGGCATTTAGTTTGGATGGTTAGGGTGGGGGGGTTCGGGAATGCATTATGCCAGTGAGTGTCCTCACTAAGATAGCTGTACAAACGTATGTGTATGTGAAAGAGAGAAACATTGACTATTGTTCATCAAATTAAAACATAAAGAACTTTACTGTCTGAACAAATTGTGATTTATTACCTGTGTGTGTGTGTGTGTGTCAGTCTTTTCCGAAGTGTGACTTCCTGTTAGATAACGAGGTTCAGGGCAGCGGCTTCTATCTGCCGGAGCTCGATGAACCTGAACACTGCAACGCACAAAACACTGCACTGTGGGAGCTGCACACACTGCAGGTACACACACACACACACACACAAATACGCACACTACGTGTACGCATTGCATATGCAGATTAATCTCATTGTGTCTGTGTGTGTTCACAGAGACATTACCATCCAGTTGTGCGACAGTTTGCCGCCCACCTCAGCCGCGGCGCTCCCAGCGACGGCTCGGCGGCGCTCGGCATGGAGCTGAGCCGCAGGTACGACCAGCTGACGCAACACGGCCCGGCACTGTGAAGCAGGATTTATGGTTATCAGGTTAACTTCAGGTTTATTGTGTGTGTTAGTGGAGGAGAGCCACACATAGTTTAATACTTTAGTCCTTTAAGTAGCTTTCTCCTGTGTCATTTTATTATTAAATAGGCGAGGTCCTGGGATTCAAGCGTTTCTCATCGAGAAGCTTCTTCGCTTCCAAACGTCTTGTTAGTAAAGCAGGTTCCGATTTATCTCGTTCACACATGTTATTATAACCTGGCCACCAGGGGGCGCTGTAAGTTACACACTGACACAATCCCAGATGTTTTACCAACTGTAACTGTTTATTTTATTCTGGATGTTTGTTCTCTTCTGATTTTTATTATACAACAGTTTGACCCTCAGCTCTGCTGTCAGTCAAACTGTCCTTGTCTCTGATTGGTCATATGCAGTTAACTCCGCCCCTTTCATGTGCACACACGCTCAGAGCTGGAAAACCTGAGTTAACCTAACGAGTTGATAACCAGCGTCATGGAACCAGTTAGTCTTATTGTGAATATTAGTTAAGTTAGTTAAGTTCAGCTGGATCTGTTGTGTTGATCTTTGTCGAACAGGAGCGTTTGATTTGATGCTGTGTGTCTCTTATTCACACACTCACACCACAATCATGAAGCCTTTAAAAACTCTGTAAGGCTCCTTTAAATTTAAAATTCATGTGTATGTGTTGACTTCCTGTCCAGGTCTCCGGTCGAGCTGTTTGAAGATTACAACGTCAAAGACATGACCTTCAACCCCCCGGTAGCTCCGCCCCGCACCAAGAAGAAGGTAAAGAAAACCATCTCACCTTTAAGCTGCTGTTCACAACCAAACGTGTACTGATTCAGTTTCATTCATCAGGATCGATTCACACACGGAGCCACGCTGCTGGACGCCGAGCTGCAGAGACGAGTCGATGACGCTCTGAACGTTAGCGAGGAGACGCAGCTGGACTTCACTGCAACACAAACACCGAGCCAACACTGACACACACACACACACACACACACACACACACACACACACACACACACACACACACACAGCAGGACGTTGATTTCCTTAAAACATATAAATAGTGAGTTCAGAGACACAGAGGGATCCAGAACAGAAACCAGTCTGAACCTAATGAGGAACCAGAGTAGGGACTGGTCAGGAACTCAACATCCCATAATGCTTTGTAAGAGAAATGTGAGAGAAACATCTGGTGACAGTGTAAACACAACTGTTGGAATGAGTTTGTTGAATGAAATGAAAAGATTCATTTGTACAATAAAATATTTCCACATATAAAAATGTTTTGTTTTTATTACCGAACAGAAACTGAGTGTGGTGTGATCAGGTGTCTCCACTTCCTGCTTGTTGGACAGGAAGTGGAGACATGTTGTCCATCGTTTGTGCATCCGATAAATGTTTGTGTTGAGACATTAATAACTATTATTATTATGAAGTGAAGAAGAGAGGCTGAATATACACATACATTTATGTGTGTATATATATATATATATATGTATTATATTATATATACACATATATTTAGGTATATGTGTGTGTAACAGATGCTTTGCGATGCTCCAGCTGCTGGGATGTGTGTTAACCAGCAGGTGTCACTGTTGAGTTTGAATCAGCTCTGAAACAACCTGAGCTTCTGCGATGTAGTTTCCTGTCGGAGCAGGGAGAGTCCATATATGGTTGTGGGGGCGTGGTCAGGATGTGGTGGGCGGACAGAGTGGGCGTGGCTGGGCTGATATAAAGCCAGTCAGGCGTGTCCAGCTCAGTCTGAACCAGAGGAGATGATGCTGCTGCAGCCGCTGTGGTCTGTCCTCCGGGGACACGCCTCCATCCTGCACTCACCTGTCTTCCCCGCCCTCTTCTCTCTGTCCGTCTACCTGTCTTTCTGTCTTCCCTTCCTGCTGCTGGACCTGTTGTCCCCCCGCTGGGCCCTGGTGCGCAGCTACAAGCTGCAGCCGGAGAGCCCGGTCAGCTGGGCCTCAGCGCGGAGCTGCTTGGCGCTCACGCTCTATAACCACCTGGTTTTTATTTTGCCGCTCACCGTGCTGCACTCATACCTGAGGCCCCTCCCACTGCCCGAGGAGGCCCCGCCCTTCCTCCGGCTGGTGGCTCAGGTGTTTGTCTGTCTGCTGCTCTTCGACTTCCAGAGCTTCACGTGGCACCTGCTGCATCACAAGGTCACCTGGTTGTACCGCAACTTCCACAAGGTGCGTACCCGTCACTTGCACTCTCCCGACCGACCACACGGTGGCGTCATTTTATCCGTTAATGTTTCATTCCTGATTGATAAGAATTCAAATGTAATAAATCCCTATTTAAACTATTTCCTCACGTGTTTTCTCCAGGTGCACCACACCTTCAGCTCCACTTCGGCCCTCACCGCAGAGTTCTCCGGCGCCTGGGAGACTCTGAGTCTCGGCGTCTTCGCCGCTGCCACGCCGGCGCTGCTGGGCTGCCACCCGCTCACCGAGCTGGTGTTCTTCCTGGTGAACATGTGGCTGTCGGTGGAGGACCACTGCGGCTACGACCTGCCCTGGGCCACGCACCGCCTGGTGCCGCTGGGGCTGTACGGCGGCGCTCGCCACCACGACCTCCACCACCTCAAATCCCAGTGCAACTACGCCCCCTACTTCACCCACTGGGATCGTCTGGCAGGGACGCTGTGCACGGGAGACTGACGCACGCCTGAGGAAGATGAACTGAGGAAGATGAACTGAGGAAGATGAACTGAGGAAGATGAACTGAGGAAGATGAACTAAGGAAGATGAACTGAGGAAGATGAACTGAGGAAGATGAACTGAGGAAGATGAACTGAGGAAGATGAACTGATGAAGATGAACTGAGGAAGATGAACTGAGGAAGATGAACTGAGGAAGATGAACTGAGGAAGATGAACTGATGAAGATGAACTAAGGAAGATGAACTGAGGAAGATGAACTGATGAAGATGAACTGATGAAGATGAACTGAGGAAGACGTGGGTCAACGCCTTGACCTGAAGTTTTTTTTATCAATGTTTAAAAACAGAATCTGAAGTCTCTGTTTTTGAACTTCCAAACTTTTAATGTGAATTCTTTAATAATATTTTGTATGTGACAGATAATAGTTCATGTTGAACAAATGTATTTTATGTTTTGACTGAGATTCTTAGTTTTTATAAAAATATTTATTGATTTGAATATTTATTATGTTTTTAACACACGAAGGTTCGAATTTTGATGTGAAAAAAGTTTTGGGGGGAAGTAAAATGTGAAAACTGTTTTTGTGAAGTGATCAGAATAAAGTTTATTAACAAAAAGAAACTTGAATGATTTTGTTCTAAACTTCACTCAAACGTGAAGGAGAACCCGTGGCAGCTTCAGTGTTCATGAAAACTCAAAAGATATTTAGTTTGTCCAGTCTGGGCTACTGTAAAGTTAAAGACTTTATTTCTACAGCAGGAGCAGGTCCTCTCTACGGAGGCCACCATGTTTTTCAAAGTATATAAATCATGTAAATATTAAGTATTTATTTATAAAGGCTCATTCTAGGTTAAATAAAACAACAATTTGTACAATTAAGGTGAAACACACTAGTGAAACAACACTAGGATTATTGAGGATTATTATTTAATTTCTGCCAATAAATCCGTTCCCCTAAATCTTACAAACTGAATCTTTAACTCTAAAATGACGACATGATGAAATTCCAATGTTGATCGGCAGATTCTAAATGAGATATTAATTAATTTTCATATTTTTATTGAAAGTCTGAAGTAACAGATTACATCTACTCTACTCGAATACAACTCTAAACAACTTTCAGAGGGATTCTACCTAAAATCCACTACTTGCATTTGATTACTGTAGTTATTTAGTTACTTTACAGACCACAGTGCTTTGTTATAGTAAATAATCTACATGTTATGAATTTTGACCATTTTAATATTTTGAAAATGTTTAAAATAATGTTATTAAAATGCTTCCTGGATGAATGTTTTTTAAACTGACGTCATTTGAAGAATAAAAAAATCATTTGATAACATAAAAATGTAACTGATCCACTCTGAAACAATCTAATAACAGGTTCTTCAGAGGAATATTAATGTTCTTCTGAACATCACCAAGCGTTAGGACAGACTCAAGATGAAAAATGTTTCAGGGCGTGAACTCTGAATGAAGAAACATCCTCCCATCAGCCACTGCTTCCTGATGACTCATCAAACCTTGACTCAACACGTCCAGAATTATTGGATAAGAATAAAAAACTCTACATGGAAAATCCCTTAGGGAATAATAATCATGGAAACAACCTCAGAGAAAGACACAAAGTACACTATCATGTTATTATTATTATTATTATTATTATTATTATTATTATTATTATTATTATTTATCAACGAGCGATAACATGGTCGTGGTCAAATCGTATAAAGCTCAGGTCCAGGAGGATGAGAATCAAAGCCTTGTTCTCATCAGAGTTGAGTCGGAGGTCACTGATTATTTCAGTCATGATGATGATGATGATGATGATGATGATGATGAAGGTTCTTCCAGCTCCTTGTAATATTTAATGTTTTTTATCATTCAATTTTAGAATCCAAAATAATGTTTCAATCTGATTTTTACAACATTACAATTCAATATATCATGTATGTTATAGGGAACGATTGTGTGCAATAAGTGTGTTCAGTTAGTGTGTTTGTGTGCGTGTGTAGAAACATGTGTTCACTGAGGTGACGTCACACAGGAAACGACTGGTCATCAAATTTAGCAGGAAAAACCCACAGATGAGTCAGTGTGTGTGTGTGTGTGTTTGTGTGTGTGTGTGTTTGTGTGTGTGTGTGTGTGTGTGTGTGTGTTTGTGTGTGTGTGTGTGTTTGTGTGTGTGTGTGTGTGTTTGTGTGTGTGTGTGTGTATTTGTGTGTGTGTGTGTGTGTTTGTGTGTGTGTGTGTGTGTGTGTGTGTGTGTGTGTGTGTGTGTGTGTTTGTGTGTGTGTGTGTGTGTGTGTGTGTGTGTGTGTGTGTGTGAGTGAAAACATTTTGATAAAATCGGGAAACTTGAAGACATTTGTTCAAACATGTTTGAGAGTTTTTAATCATCTAAACTCTGGAGATATTTGAAACTTCTGTTCAGACACGTTTTCATAACGGAACATTCCTGAAACATTGTGACGACACTTTTATGAAACAAAAGAAAATAAAACCAGAGACAAATCCTCACATGTGACTCTGTCTGTCTGTCTGTCTATTGCGTGTTTTATTATCATTAATATCATTATTAATAGAATTATTATTATTATTATACCATATATATATAAATACAATTTTTTGTAAAAACTGTGAAATTGTTTTTATTTGGAAACCAAAGATTTTTCGATTTTGATCAAATTTATCCAAAAAAAAATTGTATCACTGATTAGTCAGCGCCACCTGCAGGTCACTGAGTTTTACTGCAGCAACACTGCACTGACACCAGGCCTCCAGCAGGAGGAGCTGCAGGGTAACATCGCGGGTACAGAGGCAGAGAAGGAGGAACTGTTGATTTATTATGGTTCATTCGATATATATAAATAAATATAAATATGTTAATAATTGGTCAGTTTTAATTTGAGTTAAAAACTAAAACATGTTTCTCAGCAAAGTCTCACGAACATGTCAAGTGTAAATGTGTTCATACAACATATAACACACAAATATTAATAATATATAAAAAATATGACGTCATCTATAAAACAAACATGAATTGGTATAATATTGATTCATTAACACTTTGACAATCGATTAATTCAGTTGCATGTTTCCAGATGTGATAAACTAAAATCTATAATGAAAATAATCAATCAGTAGCAATTCATTTAAATTGATATTTTATTTTTCCTGATCAAACTTTTTCTGAAGTAACAGACCTATATTTTTTACAGTGCAGTAAAAACTCTATTACTTTTATTTGACTAAAGTATCCGAGTACTTTTATCAAATGTTATACACTTTATCTACAGTTTATTTACAGTTTTACAAAAATCAGAAGTTTGTGATTTAGACATCACACACACACACACACTGACACAAACACACACACACACGTTCTCTGATTGACCCTAAAACCTAAAGGTCTGAACACTCAAACCGGGAAACGTTCAAAGTGAGGACCAGTCTCAGCTTCAAATGGTCCTCACAAAGATATATTTACAGGAAGACACACACACATTCCTGGGCTGGCTGGGCGGCGGCTCCTGTGATGACGTCACTCGACCAATCAGAGTCCGAGTCTGAGGATCCGACTGATTCCCATTTTCGGTCAAAGTCAAGGAAGAGAGGGAGTGTGCGTGTGTGTCAGTGTGTGTGTTTGTACAGCTGTCCTTGTGAGGACCACTTAGACATTTAGTTTGGATGGTTAGGATTAGGGTGGGGGGGGCAGGGAATGCATCATGTCAATGAATGTCCTCACTAAGCCAACTGTACAAGCGTGTGTGAGTCAGTGTAAATGGATGAAGGTGGTGGTGGGGGGGGATATTGTACAACTAAAGAAGGAGATACTGAGGGACACACACACTCACACACACAGAAACACACACACACACTCACACACACATAAACACACACACACACTCCTCTTTGTGTTTACTGACCAGTTTCCTTTTTTGGACTCGACGACAGAGACGATGTTCTCACACATGATCTATGTGGACGTGTTGTGTAGTTGGTGTTTGTGAAGCAGCAGCAGGTTGTGCGACTCGTTCAAACAGGAACATGTGGGAACATCCAGGTGAGGGGCGGAGCCTGTAGAGCATCAGGGGCGGAGCCTGTAGAGCAGCCTACCCCATTTGGGAAGAAGAAGTCCACGTGTCTCTGTTGACATGTTAGCTTGCGTCCCACACACTGAACCATGGCAACTAACAGAACTAAATAAAGTGACACCCAGCGGGTCAAAATGCTGATGTTATCGTTTCTTAGCGCAGCGGTTCCCCGGTCTTGTTTCCGAACTGTGTTGCTGATTCCACAGCTTGAATCTGCTTGAGGCTACATGTAGCTAGAAGCTACACGGACCTAGCTCCCCCCCAGCTTCCACACACAGTCAGCAGGACTCCCGACACTAACTACTATCCAGTGTTTGCTTCTAACCTGACTGTATTGTAGAAACAGTGTCATGATAGAAGTGGAATTAAAGTCGTGACGGCGGGTTCTTGCACTGTTACCACCGCAGTTAGCATGGTGGCTAGCCCGCTAGCTAGCCTAGCCTGCTAGCGCCGTTTTGAAAGCTCGTTATAACCGTATGTGACCGTGCACACATGCCCTCAGTGCTCTAACGAGCCACCGTCAGCCGGACAACTCCGCTGGCTTAACACACACGTCACATTAATCGTAGAATCATAGTTGGGTTTGATGCTACAGGGAAGTAAACAGGAAGTTTGAGGTCCGGAAATGACGTCGTAGGGAAATGACGTCGTAGGGAAATGATGTCGTTCGCAGACCAATCACAGCCAAGAGCTGTCCGTGGGCTCTCCGACATGAAGACGGACAGTTAGAAAAATCAGACGTGTACGAAAAGCTGTCCGAGGCGCTCGGAGAGGGCGTTCCACGACGGATAGGGCGGTCTTATCTGTCCGTAATAGAAAAGACGTAAAAGCATAAATTGGCCTTCACTCTGTGAGCATGTGAGGAACATGTTAGGA
>NC_083656.1:335000-352500 GCF_963576545.1 Limanda limanda
CTATGATCCATAATAACATGAGTTACTTCTATGATCCATAATAACATGAGTTACTTCTATGATCCATAATAACATGAGTTACTTCTATGATCCATAATAACATGAGTTACTTCTGTGATCCATAATAACATGAGTTCCTTCTGTGATCCATAATAACATGAGTTACTTCTATGATCCATAATAACATGAGTTCCTTCTATGATCCATAATAACATGAGTTACTTCTGTGATCCATAACAACACGAGTTACTTCTGTGATCCATAACAACACGAGTTACTTCTGTGATCCATAATAACATGAGTTACTTCTGTGATCCATAATAACATGAGTTCCTTCTATGATCCATAATAACATGAGTTCCTTCTGTGATCCATAATAACATGAGTTCCTTCTATGATCCATAATAACATGAGTTACTTCTGTGATCCATAATAACATGAGTTCCTTCTATGATCCATAATAACATGAGTTACTTCTATGAGCCATAATAACATGAGTTACTTCTATGATCCATAATAACATGAGTTACTTCTGTGATCCATAATAACATGAGTTACTTCTATGATCCATAATAACATGAGTTATTTCTATGATCCATAATAACATGAGTTATTTCAATGATCCATAATAACATGAGTTCGTCTGTGATCCATAATAACATGAGTGACTTCTATGATCCATAATAACATGAGTGACTTCTATGATCCATAATAACATGAGTTACTTCTATGATCCATAATAACATGAGTTACTTCTATGATCCATAATAACATGAGTTACTTCTATGATCCATAATAACATGAGTTACTTCTATGATCCATAATAACATGAGTTATTTCTATGATCCATAATAACATGAGTTATTTCTATGATCCATAATAACATGAGTGACTTCTATGATCCATAATAACATGAGTTATTTCTATGATCCATAATAACATGAGTTATTTCTATGATCCATAATAACATGAGTTATTTCTATGATCCATAATAACATGAGTTATTTCTATGATCCATAATAACATGAGTTACTTCTATGATCCATAATAACATGAGTTATTTCTATGATCCATAATAACATGAGTGACTTCTATGATCCATAATAACATGAGTTATTTCTATGATCCATAATAACATGAGTTATTTCTATGATCCATAATAACATGAGTGACTTCTATGATCCATAATAACATGAGTTATTTCTATGATCCATAATAACGCTCCAGCGAGTTGTGTATTTTTTCTTGTCAACGAACTGTTTCCTCTGCACAGTTTCCAGTTCTCTTTGAAGTGAGCATGATTGACCCCTGATGTTTGGAATCTTTATTAAGCTGAACACTCTGTCCAGTCCACTTCGCAGTGCACTGTTCTGTGTCGCACCCTGTTGAAAGGCCTGATGGGAAATGTAGTCTTTAAGTGTGTGGGACATACTCGTTATGTTTGGGAGCGCAGACGATGGCGACGGCCTCCGGCAGCATCAGCTGGTACGAGCAGTGAGTGTGGAGGTCGACGCTGGACAGGAAGGCGGTCTGAGTGGGATGAGTCTGAAACACACAAACAACACAAAACAACACAACTCTTTTTAGGCACAACCTGACTGTCAACTGACACTGGGACATTGTACAGCAGACGTTGTGGGGACCGTCCAGTTGTGGAAAGCGAATTTAAATATGCTAAACATAAACACTGTTCAGAGTGAGACCTCTGTTCCCCTGTTCCTATCTGTCGCTGCTCAACCACTGTTGCCATGGTGATCTTTGATCATGCAAATGAAGGACCAGGGTAAGAACAATGGAGGACCCCAGTCTGTCAGTGGGCTAGTGGGTGTGTGGCCTGTTTAGTGTGTTGTTAGCGTGTGTTTGATGTGTATTTATTGTGTTTGATGTGTATTTATTGTGTTTGCTGTGTTGTTAGCGTATGTTTGCTGTGTAGTTTGCGTGTGTTTGATGTGTATTTATTGTGTTTGATGTGTATTTATTGTGTTTGCTGTGTAGTTAGTGTGTGTAGTTAGCGTGTGTTCAGTTTGTATTTATCGTGTGTTGATGTGTAGTTAGCGTGTGTCTGATGTGTAGTTAGCGTGTGTTAAGTGTGTAGTTAGCGTGTGTTCAGTGTGTAGTTAGCATGTGTTCAGTGTGTAGTTAGCATGTGTTAAGTGTGTAGTTAGCATGTGTTCAGTGTGTAGTTAGCATGTGTTAAGTGTGTAGTTAGCGTGTGTTCAGTGTGTAGTTAGCATGTGTTCAGTGTGTAGTTAGCATGTGTTCAGTGTGTAGTTAGCATGTGTTAAGTGTGTAGTTAGCATGTGTTCAGTGTGTAGTTAGCGTGTGTTTGATGTGTAGTTAGCATGTGTTTGATGTGTAGTTAGCGTGTGTTTGATGTGTAGTTAGCGTGTGTTTGATGTGTAGTTAGCGTGTGTGTGATGTGTAGTTAGCGTGTGTTAAGTGTGTAGTTAGCGTGTGTTCAGTGTGTAGTTAGCATGTGTTCAGTGTGTAGTTAGCGTGTGTTTGATGTGTAGTTAGCGTGTGTTTGATGTGTAGTTAGCGTGTGTTTGATGTGTAGTTAGCGTGTATTCAGTGTGTAGTTAGCGTGTGTTAAGTGTGTAGTTAGCGTGTGTTCAGTGTGTAGTTAGCATGTGTTAAGTGTGTAGTTAGCATGTGTTCAGTGTGTAGTTAGCGTGTGTCTGATGTGTAGTTAGCGTGTGTCTGATGTGTAGTTAGCGTGTGTTTTATGTGTAGTTAGCGTGTGTTAAGTGTGTAGTTAGCGTGTGTTTGATGTGTAGTTAGCGTGTGTCTGATGTGTAGTTAGCGTGTGTTAAGTGTGTAGTTAGCGTGTGTTCAGTGTGTAGTTAGGATGTGTTCAGTGTGTAGTTAGCGTGTGTTTGATGTGTAGTTAGCGTGTGTGTGATGTGTAGTTAGCGTGTGTTAAGTGTGTAGTTAGCGTGTGTTCAGTGTGTAGTTAGCATGTGTTCAGTGTGTAGTTAGCGTGTGTCTGATGTGTACTTAGCGTGTGTTAAGTGTGTAGTTAGCATGTGTTCAGTGTGTAGTTAGCGTGTGTCTGATGTGTAGTTAGCGTGTGTTAAGTGTGTACAAAATCTCGACTGTTTGCCGTCCTGGCTCCTAAACGCTGGAACGACACCAGGACAGGAAGTCGACACCTCTTCCGACGTGGTTGATGCTTATTGTGAGTCGCTTTGGATGAAAGCGTCAGCTAAATGCAACGTGTCGTTAGCGTATGTTTATTGTGTCTTTAGGACATCCTACATGGATCCAGCCCAGCGTCAGCAGGTGCTGTTGGTCCTGGAAGCTGAACAGCTCCTCCACATTCTCCATGTCGCAGAAATCTGGACCGGCCGATTGTTTGGGGATCACGACGTGAGTCAGCACAAACTCATTGTGTGTCTGAGAGCAGCAGACAGGAGAGAGAGAGAGTTATTACATTACGTGAGTTCTGGTCGGTACTTATGGTAACTTGTTAAATATTTACTCGGAGAATCAAATATCAAAGATCCTGAAGATGATCATCAGCTGGTCTCACCAGTCGTCCACACAGAACTCCACAGGTTTCTATTCCTCTGGCCGTGTTGGAATCCGCCAACAGGAGGAACCGATAGGTCAGATCTCTGGGGATCACCACCCGCCTCAGACCTTCCACCTTCTGAGCTGCACACAGAAAACAAAACTATACATTTATATATATATATAAAAACGCATACAGTAAGTGCACGTGTGAACTCACGATGAACGCCGGCCAACGTGGCAGCTGGTTCGCTGATAGGAGCAGGTCTGTTTGGATCCGCCCCCTGCGATCGTGCAGCTTCACTGATTGGTTGCCGAGATGGACGAGTGCCGTCGGTCACCTCAGGCACTTTGGTGTCCACCTGCAGGAGAAACACGTTACTGCAACAATACTGCTGACACAACACAGCCCTGATACTGGAACCCCCCCCACGCTACATGGGACTGGTTCCACAGGTGCAGGTCTGCAGCAGTACTGGTGCACTGGTGGAGTCCTGGGAACAGGAACAGTAGCAGTTATAGTAACAGTAGTAATACTTTGACAGCGGGACCTTTTGTGTGACCTCCTCTCTGCTATTGGCCAGTTCCTGACGCCTCAGCTGGTCTTCGAAGTAACGAAACTGTTCTGACTCGATCTGCATCCGTCGCAGGGCGGCGACCCGCTGCCGCTCGCCCTCCAGCTGCAGCCGCCGCCTCCTGTCCTCGTCCAATAGGGAGAGGCATTGCAGCTGCTGGCCACACCCATCCAACACCGCCGGCTGGCTCTGAGGAAACACAACCACTGTAACACACCTGTAGTAACACAAACACAACAGACACCTGTATCTGCTTTAGAATAACACTTCAACCTTCCACACACCTGTGAGTCAATCTATCATCTAATGTGACAACAGTGAAACACACACTGTGGAATCTGATGGGAACACAAACACACACCTGGGATCTGATGGGAACACACACACACACACTGTGGAATCTGATGGGAACACACACACACACTGTGGAATCTGATGGGAACACAAACACACACCTGGGATCTGATGGGAACACACACACACACCTGGGATCTGATGGGAACACAAACACACACTGTGGAATCTGATGGGAACACACACACACACCTGGGATCTGATGGGAACACACACACACACACTGTGGAATCTGATGGGAACACACACACACACTGTGGAATCTGATGGGAACACACACACACACCTGGAATCTGATGGGAACACACACACACACACTGTGGGATCTGATGGGAACACACACACACCTGGGATCTGATGGGAACACACACACACACACTGTGGGATCTGATGGGAACACACACACACACACCTGGGATCTGATGGGAACACAAACACACACTGTGGAATCTGATGGGAACACACACACACACTGTGGAATCTGATGGGAACACAAACACACACTGTGGAATCTGATGGGAACACACACACACACTGTGGAATCTGATGGGAACACACACACACACCTGGGATCTGATGGGAACACACACACACACCTGGGATCTGATGGGAACACACACACACACACTGTGGAATCTGATGGGAACACACACACACACCTGGGATCTGATGGGAACACACACACACACCTGGGATCTGATGGGAACACACACACACACACTGTGGAATCTGATGGGAACACACACACACACTGTGGAATCTGATGGGAACACACACACACACCTGGGATCTGATGGGAACACACACACACACACACCTGGGATCTGATGGGAACACACACACACACCTGGGATCTGATGGGAACACACACACCTGGGATCTGATGGGAACACACACACACACCTGGGATCTGATGGGGACACACACACACACCTGGGATCTGAGGAACTCGCTGTGTTCCCTGCTGTATTTCTCCTGAAGACGTTTCTTCAACTCGTCTTTTCGAGGGAACGCCACTTCCTGAAGCTTCTACAAAAATGAGACACAGAATTATTATAACTACTACAACTAATATTACTGTAGTCACCGAGACTGCTCCGCCCACTGGGCCTGCATCTGAAGCAGGAGGCCACTCGTCAACTGAGGACAGGCTTTGAGCAGGTCACATTGAGGGGGGGGGGGCACCAGGACTGAAGCAGCTCCTGGAAGCTGTCCAGAGGTCCAGGTCCTATCACCAGGAGAAGCTCCCCAGTGGGAAGGTTCGCTCTGGAAACCGGGGAACTTCCTCTGGAGACTTGGCGACTAGTGGCAGAGTCTGGAAAGTGTCCAATGTTCCTGGAGGCTTTGTCCACGAGGACAGACACTTCTCCGGAGGTCAGGGGACAACCCTAGAGGTCAGGGGACAGGCTCCAGGAGGGTGGGGCTCAGTTACCTTCATGATGAGCTGTCTCTCTGGAATGCTGCTCTGCTGGTAGTCCCTGTGGCTCGGCAGCTTCTCTACGAACAGACTGAACACACACGTCTCCTGTGAGACACTGGAGACGGAACACGGAGGACATCGTCATGTCGCTCATTTCATTCCTTACGTGATAAACTTGCTATAGAGGACATAGGCGTTCTCCAGACTTCCTTCCTCCAGGTACACCGCCGCCATGCGCTCCATCTCCACCCCCGAGCGGAAGTAGCGTCGCGGTGTGATGTCATCGTTGATCTCCACGCTGAATCCCATCTTCCCCAGCGCTCGCACCCGCTCCGCCGCCGTCAGAGACACGTCCGTGTGGTCGGCCTCTGCTGCCAGCTTCTTCTGCACAACACAAACACACAAGTAGAGACACCTCTGGATGCTGCTGCACACTGACTCCGCAGGTCACACACGTCCAGATGTGTTTGGACGTGTGTTCCTGAAAAGAAGAAGACGACGTCTCGGACTTCATCAGTCGTCTCAGGAATCAGAAGATGTGATTTGAAGGACGTAGTCATTAAGGAAACCTGGGATTCTACAGTGACCTCTGACCTCTGAGTCCCACTGAGTGGAATCTGTCCTGAATCGGTGCAGGACAAGGAACCGTCCTGATGTGAGACATAAAGAACCTGTGTCCTGGGAACTCCACCTCCTCCATCGCTGTCCCACATCAACACCCGGAGCCACAGGGACATCTGAGCCCAGAGTTCAGGCAAAGAAATTCAGATTTCCCATCGCTGCCCGGAGCCTGAATGCATCGTTTGTTCTGCTGGACTGGTTAGAGGAGGACAACCAGTCCTCTGTCCTCCGTCTTCTCTATTCACAGGACGCAGCAGAGAGAGGAGGGACAGACAGAGGGACAGACAGAGGGACAGAGAGGAGTGACAGAGAGGAGGACAACCAGTCCTCTGTCCTCCGTCTTCTCTATTCATAAGACGCAACAGAGACAAGACAGGAAATGGAAGGATGGACGCAGAGAGGAGGGACAGAGAGGAGGGACAGAGAGGAGGGACAGTGAGGAGGGACAGAGAGGAGGGACAGACAGAGGGACAGAGAGGAGGGACGGAGAGGAGGGACAGACAGAGGGACAGAGAGGAGGGACAGACAGAGGGACAGAGAGGAGGGACAGACAGAGGGATAGAGAGGAGGGACAGAGAGGAGGGACAGACAGAGGAGGGACAGAGAGGAGGGACAGACAGAGGGACAGAGAGAGGGACAGACAGAGGGACAGAGAGGAAGGACAGACAGAGGGACAGAGAGGAGGGACAGAGAGAGGGACAGAGAGGAGGGACAGAGAGGAGGGACAGAGAGGAGGGACATAGAGAGGGACAGACAGAAGAGGGACAGAGAGGAGGGACAGAGAGGAGGGACAGAGAGGAGGGACAGACAGAGGGACAGAGAGGAGGGACAGACAGAGGGACAGAGAGGAGGGACAGAGAGGAGGACAACCAGTCCTCTGTCCTCCGTCTTCTCTATTCACAGGACGCAGCAGAGAGAGGAGGGACAGAGAGGAGGGACAGACAGAGGGATAGAGAGGAGGGACAGACAGAGGGACAGACAGAGGGACAGACAGAGGGATAGAGAGGAGGGACAGACAGAGGAGGGACAGAGAGAGGGACAGACAGAGGGACAGAGATGAGGACAACCAGTCCTCTGTCCTCCGTCTTCTCTATTAACAAGACGCAACAGAGACAAGACACGAAATGGAAGGATGGACGCAGAGAGGAGGGACAGAGAGGAGGGACAGACAGAGGGACAGAGAGGAGGGACAGAGAGGAGGGACAGACAGAGGGACAGAGAGGAGGGACAGACAGAGGGACAGAGAGGAGGGACAGACAGAGGGACAGAGAGGAGGGACAGACAGAGGGACAGACAGAGGGACAGAGAGGAGGGACAGACAGAGGGACAGAGAGGAGGGACAGACAGAGGGACAGAGAGGAGGGACAGACAGAGGGACAAAGAGGAGGGACAGAGAGGAGGGACAGACAGAGGGACAGATAGAGGGACAGACAGAGGGACAGAGAGGATGATAAGGAGAGAAAAGTCTTTTTCTTTTCCCAGCTCTAATATCTCATATATATTTTATTTCAATGTTTTCTATTTGATACGTGTTGTATTACCCCCCCCACCATTCACACCATCAATCATGAATCTATAAATGCTCACACACACACACACACACACACACACGCACACACGTACACACACACACACACGCACACACACACACCAGTGTATTGAAACTGAAGTCTTGGTCCATGGTGTGTGTGTCCGTCACTCGGCCCACGACCAGCTCGTCCATCTGCTTCCTCCCATCAGGCTTCACTGCAGAGACACACAGACACACACAGACACACACAGACACACACAGACACACAGAGACACACACAGACACACTCACAGACACACAGAGACACACACAGACACACAGAGACACACAGAGACACACACAGACACACAGACACAGAGACACACACAGAGACACAGGTCGTCACTCTTCAGTTTTGTGTGAATTGTCCCTTTAGCTGTGAGACTGTAAGTAGCAGCGCAAGCCCCCCCCCCCCCGCTTGACCTTCACTTTGATCCACAGTTACCACGACAACTGGGACTAGCAATCCACTGAGTCCTCCACCGTAACAACAGAGAAGAAGAAGAAGAAGACATCAGTCTTCTTTTCTGAACAGATGAGTGAAACTGAACCTAGAAACCAGCAGCAGCTCTGAATCACCGTCCTCACTGGAGGACGTCACCATGGCAACAGCTGCATCATCCTGGAGCCTGCAGACAGTTTCAGTCAGAAACTAAGGCCACTTGTCCAGTTGGCTCCTGTTCACACCTGAATCCAGATTAAGTCCTGATCCTGGTCCTGGTCCTGGTCCTGATTTCTGGTCCTGGTCCTGATCCTGGTCCTGATCCTGATTTCTGGTAACTGTCTAGTACTAGTGAGTGTCTTCTGCTCTCCAGCCTCAGGGGCAGTAATGAGGTGAAGACAAAGACTGGGGATATTTCTGTTTTACCAGAAGAGCAGACAATACTAAAAACAATAAAACAAAGATGAGCTGTGGTTGGTTTAAATACGTGAATCATTTGAAAAGAGCGATTTCCTGCAGTGCTCGGTAAGCCTGCAGGGGGCGCTGTCAGCTCCCACTGAGTCGACCTCTGATAGCATTCCTGTGTCATGGTTCCTTCACATGTGGTGGAGGAGCTCCACAAACTTCCTGCTCGTCCACATTCTGCTGCTGCTCGACCTTTGACCTCGTCCCACCTGCACAGCTGACAGGAAGTGCTTCAGCCTCAGATATGGAGGCTAACCATGTTAATGCTTAAATGCTTTTTATATAAGGGGAAATTAATGGACTTTTTATTAATGAATAGCAATGTATTCTTTTTAATGGATTTTCCACATGAATTAACTTGAAAATACAGTAAATAACATGTTTGTTTAAGGATTTATTTTGAAAGTACAGGTCTAATGTTCTATATTTAAATAAAAACACATAATTATCCATTCATTGTTTACAGAAAACACACTTCATGAAAAAACGAATTTGATATTTAAAACCTTTACTTATGTGAGTCTCATGTTCAAATAAATGCCTAAACAAACAAATCCTGATTTTTCAAAATAAGAGTTCATGGAGAATGATTGATAAATAATAAATGGATGAGTTAAATCTGCTCCCTTTTCTGATTTAAAGTTATTATTTTTCATGATGAATCGTAAAGAGACGCAGTGAAACAGGAAGTGGGTTTTGTCCTGGTGGGACAGATGCAGACCGGGGACAGACAGCTCCAGGAGACATTTACCTTGAGTCCAGCGTCACATCCGGAGCTGAGCGCGGGCCCCAGCGGGAGGACCGTCCGGGTCGCGGGCTCTGAACTCCGGGATCGAACCCGCGGCTGAACGCGAGATGAACAACACGTTGAAACGTGTGACAGCTGATGATGGTGGAGCACAGATCGTCTCTGCTCACAGATGACTCACTACAGCTTCCGGTCACCCTGCGCGCATGCGCACCACTGCTGCCAAAGATCAGAACCGAGTAGCGGAGATGTGTCACTCTGACACGTTTTCCATAAACAGAACTGATACATGTAGTAAGGACCAATCAGTAGCAGGTAAACACAGTGACGTCATCACCCCTGACTTAGTAAAACCTTTGTCATTGTTCGTCCATGGGAAGTGAAGATGATGTCATAAAACCAGTAATTTGAACTCAAGTTAGCTCGGTTTAGCGAACTAGCTGGAGCCACCTGAAAACTAAACTAAACACAAACATTTCTCAACAAAAAAAATACTAAAACATTTGCCAAACACTAAAAACCAGAGTTTCCTGTCAGTGTGTTGATTGTGTGGGTTGTTGTTGTGTATCTTCTCTCTGTGTCGTGTTTCTCTTGTGAACTTTTTTATGGATCTTGTTTGATTTTGCTTTATGCTGAATTCCATCTGTGAAGCCCCGCCTCCCTCTGACGCCACCTCTTCTCAGGTGTTAAAGACAGAAACCGGAAATTAGGTCCCTTCCTTTTTTAAAGTCAAACTCAAAAGAGTCAGGGGAGGACAGACAGGAAGTGGTAGGTGTTTGATTTCAAAGTAAAGCAGAGTGGCCTGAAAATCTTTTTTACATCGCTGCTGTTGATGATGACGTCATGATGATGAAATAAAGTCCCATCTTTATTTTCATCACGAAAAGGAAAACACTTGAAAACTGAACGTTGTAAGAATATGTGACGTTTTGAGAAGTTTTAGATAAAAAAAAGAGTTTTTAGAACATAAACATAATGACAGGACATAAAACTGTATCTTTGATTTGTCACTGATTCAAACCCTGATTCAAAGAAAACCGAACCTAAAATATTTCTTTCTTTTATTTTGATATGTGGAACAGGAAGTAAGTGTTCAGACAGTGTGTGTGTGTGTGCATTGATGTGCACAGGTGAGTTCCTGTCAGCCGCCATGGGTCTGGTTTACTCTGAGGTAAAAACTTTATATACTTTATCTTAATCACAATTACAAACGCACACACACACACCGACACCCGCCCCACGCACACACACACACCCACACACACAAACACGCACACACACACACATATAAACACACAAACAGAAAGACACACACACACTCAGCAGCTGTGACACGTTCTCGAACAAACATGAATCAACATGAAGGAAAATAAATGACGAGTGATGGAAGTAACAAATTACATTTGCTCACTACTTTACTGTACTCTTAGTTACTGTACTCTTAGTTACTGTTCTCTTAGTTACTATTCACTGAGGAGAGGGAGCTTTTGAATGATTTTGTTTGATGTGTTTCATCTGATCATTTTATCATTCAAGGGAGGAATGTGTGTGTGTGTGTGTGTGTGTGTGTGTGTGTGTGTGTGTGTGTGTGTGTGTGTGTGTGTGTGTGTGTGTGTGTGTGTGTGTGTGTGTGTGTGTGTGTGTGTGTGTGTGTGTAAAACATCTGTTAAACATCAGAAGAAGAATGTCGATTCTCATCTCAACAGAGAAACGTGTCCTGTCTCACCCTCAGTGGACGTGTCCTGTCTCACCCTCAGTAGACGTGTCCTGTCTCACCCTCAGTGGACGTGTCCTGTCTCACCCTCAGTGGACGTGTCCTGTCTCACCCTCAGTAGACGTGTCCTGTCTCACCCTCAGTAGACGTGTCCTGTCTCACCCTCAGTAGACGTGTCCTGTCTCACCCTCTGTAGACGTGTCCTGTCTCACCCTCAGTGGACATGTCCTGTCTCACCCTCAGTAGATGTGTCCTGTCTCACCCTCAGTGGACGTGTCCTGTCTCACCCTCAGTAGACGTGTCCTGTCTCACCCTCAGTAGATGTGTCCTGTCTCACCCTCAGTGGACGTGTCCTGTCTCACCCTCAGTGGACGTGTCCTGTCTCACCCTCAGTAGACGTGTCCTGTCTCACCCTCAGTGGACGTGTTCTGTCTCACCCTCAGTGGACGTGTCCTGTCTAACCCTCAGTGGACGTGTCCTGTCTCACCCTCAGTGGACGTGTCCTGTCTCACCCTCAGTGGACGTGTCCTGTCTAACCCTCAGTAGACGTGTCCTGTCTCACCCTCAGTGGACATGTCCTGTTTGCTGCTGATAAACATTAGTTACATCAGTTGTGTTATCATTTGTCCCTTTGTGTCTCTGGTGCCCCCCCCCAGCCGGCCTGTCAGTCAGCGTACAGCGGAGACGTTCATCAGCTCTATCGCATCCTGAAAGATGATCCAAACAACCTGAATGTCCAGGAGGGACACACAGGGGACACGCCCCTCATCGCTGCCTGTCGCCGCGGCAACCTGAGGATGGTCCGATACCTTTTGGACAACAAGGCCGACGTCCACCTGACCAATAAGGTGCTTTCACAGGATGATGTCATCATGTTACTGTTAAGCTCTGGATCTTCTCTGGAGGATCAGACTCAGTTTGTCCTCCTGCTGGACGAGTCTGTGAGGAACCTGCTGCTGAGATGTTCAGCTGTGAAACACAAACTCTGGATCTGATCTGGAGCTCATGAGTGAAGACAGCCTCAGTAAGGTTGTGTCAAAAGGAAATAAACTTTATTGACAGTGTGTGTGTTTCAGAAACAGAGGACGTGTCTCCACTACTTGTCCAAGAGGACATTTTCTCTGCTCGACTATCTGATGATCTCCATCCTGATGCCCATCCTGCTGCTCGGATACTTTCTCATGGTGCGTTCACTGAGTTACTGTCCGTCAGATATTAACTTCAATAAACCCTTGATGTTTGATTTATGGCGTAGAAACTGATTCTCTTTTTTCATTCACAAACTGTACAAGACACTGACTCCTTGCCATGTGTGTGCAGTTACAAAAGCAGAGGCAGAATGTGAGTCTGATGGAGGTCGTTCTGAGGAGTAAGGTCAATGTCAACGCAGCTGATTATGTGAGTTTACACCATAAAACCTGATTGTTTATTATGACCGCAGAATATTCTCTCATCAGTCAGAAGAGTATAACTCAGCCAGCAGGAGGCGTCACAGTCACTACATCGCCTCCGGACAGTTAGTTGATGTGGGGCAGCAGTGAGGGATGATGGGAGTTGTAGTCTTCTTCAGACTCCTCAAACACAAGCAGCTGATTCACTCCAGTAGACAGTGAATCAAGCAGCTTCGTGTTTAACCTCAGTGTTTCTCTGGCTCGTCTCTGATTGGCTGAGTCGAGTTTTGCTACAGTTCGCTCAGATCCAGACGTCCGACGACTCGAATCCTTCATCCGCTTCAAATAAAGAGTAAAAAACCACCAAGATCTAACAAGTGTTTTGTAAAAATGTACAAAAATAAACACTGAAACATGCATGAAGAGGATTTGGCGCCACCAACAGGCAACTAAATGAAACGTTACCTTTATTAAAACTACAGGTTTCTGCAGGTTTGAAAATATGAATATAAATATAAATACAACACTGTCCTGAATGTTTTCAGACAATTTCCTGTTTGATATGTTCAGACTGAAGAGTTCAGATGATGGTGCACAGCTAAACCACTGGGGGGCGACACAGTGTGTTTGAGTGATTGTGTGTTTGTGTAGAAAGGAAACACGGCGCTTCACTTGGTCTGCCAGAGGAAGAGTCATCGCCTGGTTCCTCTGCTGCTGCTCAGAGACGCCGACGCCAGCATCAGAAACAAGGTGCGTATGAAAGGAGCAGGATGCTTGGGACCTGATGACCCACGAGCCTGAACCCCGTCTCGGTTGTCTCCTGCAGGACGGAGAGACGCCGCTGGACATCGCCACCAGACTGAAGTTCACCAAGATCGTCAACATGTTGAAGATGCAGTGATGGACGGACGAGAGGAGAGAGAGCGAGGCCCAACGAGAGAGTTTCTCAAGTAAATTGCATTAAAATTGTTTTATTAAAACTGATTCAGATTAAATGGTTTTATGTTAAAAAATCTAAACGTTAACTTGTGAAATCAGACTCAAGTTACAACTTCACAGTACAGAGTCATATGCAACATGTCCCGTCAAAATAAAAGCATTTTATATTAAACTGTCTCTGGTTGGTGCTGCACACGTCTCACATGATGGCGTTCTGTTGTGGTCACGTGCACAACTCTGTGACCTCACAGACCAGGTTGATGATGTCACAGGAACAGAAATTAACATGTTAATTGACAAAAAGTTCAGTTTGAATCAAAAGAGTTGTTGTGGTTCTGCTGTGGGGGGTGAAGCTTTAAACAGAAACCAGTGTCCTCATGGCGCCCTCTAGTGGTGCTCCTTCAGCAGCCTCAGGATGGAGGGAAACATCTGTTCAGGAGCATCTAGACCCCAAATGAAATCCAGATGTTCCCAGTGTTCGATGTGCTGATGGTAGATCAAGTTAGACACCTGAGGTGAGAGAGAGAGAGAGAGAGAGAGAGAGAGAGAGAGAGAGAGAGAGAGAGAGAGAGAGAGAGAGAGAGAGAGAGAGAGAGAGAGAGAGAGAGAGAGAGAGAGAGAGAGAGAGAGAGAGAGAGAGAGAGAGAGAGAGAGAGAGAGAGAGAGAGAGAGAGAGAGAGAGAGAGAGAGAGAGAGAGAGAGAGAGAGAGAGAGAGAGAGAGAGAGAGAGAGAGAGAGAGACAGGTGAGTGAGGACGTAGACTTCTGATTACTTCCTGTTGACAGCTATTGGCTTCTGTAAACAACAACAGTTGTCATGTTTAAATCTGAGAAATCAAACACGTGACATCAGTTCCACGGGAGGTTTCCTGTGCGTCTCCCTGTGACGTGTTCGTGACTGAAAGCAGCTGGAGACTCACCTGCGTGACGAGGACAGCGACATCTTTGGGGTCCGCCAGTGTATCCTGTCCCCCTGAAAACAGAGCGGTGGGAACCTTCATGTCCTGGACGTTGTACTGAGGGGGAGTGGACTGAGGGGACACGAGGGACAGAGACAGTAAGAAACACGTCTTCCTCAGCAGGTCCCACTGGTCCTCAGAGACTCACCTGGTTGTAGTGTCTCTTGTTTCCTTCAGAGCCGAAGTCAAACGCTGTGAGTTTCCCTCCATGGATGTGCTGCAACAACAGTGTGTGTCTGTGTGTGAGCATTGTGTTGATCACACACTCATACAGCTATGAATCAGAGTTTCTCCTCCTAACTCTCCTCCCAGTTAAATGCCTCTAATGAAGGCCAACACCAGAACACGTGTGTGTTCGTGTGTGTGTGTGTGTGTGTGTGTGTGTGTGTGTGTGTGTGTGTGTGTGTGTGTGTGTGTGTGTGTGTGTGTGTGTGTGTGTGTGTGTGTGTGTGTGTGTGTGTGTGTGTGTGTGTGTGTGTGTGTGTGTGTGTGTGTGTGTGTGTGTGTTACCTGGGCCCAGTGCACCATGTTCTGGACGGACGTCCCAGCAGGACAGTGTGTTGTGTAAACCGGAGTCCGAGTCTGTAGATGAACAGAACCATGTTACACATGTTCGAGTCATGTAATCTTATCATGTGACCTGACCACATGACCTGATGGTGTGGCCAGGTCATGTGACCTGACCTTGTGCCGTGGTCATGTGACGTCTCATACGAACCATGTTGAGGTTTTTCTCGTCGAAGCCACAGAGGACGAAGAAGAGGTTTCCACACAGCTCGCTGAGCGGCTGCTTCCCACACACGTGCTCAGCGAACCACTCGATCAGGTGACTCTGAGGCAGGAAGTTCCTACTGCCGAACAGCGCCTGCAGGGGGCGTGTCATCAACACAATCAACACACTGTTAATATCATCGACTCCTCCTCACGCCCACTTGGACAGACGGCTCTCACCCAGATGAGCGGCTCCGGCAGGACGGACAGTTTGGTCATCGGGCTCCTGGTGAACGCCACCGTCGCCACGGGAGCCAAACCGAAGAACAGCTTGATCTTACTCGCCAGTTCAGGGAGCGTGGAGAACGCCATGAACGCTGGGAAATAAGAGACTGTTACAGTGATGTAAACAGAGAAAGGTGTGTGTGTGTGTGTGTGTGTGTGTGTGTGTGTGTGTGTGTGTGTGTGTGTGTGTGTGTGTGTGTGTGTGTGTGTGTGTGTGTGTGTGTGTGTGTGTGTGTGTGTGTGTGTGTGTGTGTGTGTGTGTGTGTTACCTATCGTGGTTCCCTGAGAGTGTCCGATGTAGTAGATCTGTTCTTGTCCCGTCACCTTCAGGATGTAGTTTACAACGGCGGGAAGATCCTTCAGAGCCATTTCATCATGACTACACACACACACACACACACACACACACACACACACACACACACACACACACACGCCCAGGAGGAGGCTGATGTCACACAGGTGTCGTGATGTCACACAGGTAGACAGTGATGTCATACAGCCGTTGTGTACCTGAACCTCCAGAACTCGTCCTGGTCTGGTGTGAGCGTCCGGTGTTTCCTGGACCACGTGTTCCCTCGGCTGTTCCCGAGCCACACGTCGTACCCGGCGTCCGCCAGCACGTATCCCAGACTGGAGTTTGGCGGGTTGGTGATCCAGTTGCTGCCGGCGGCGAGGAGGCCATGTTGGAGCAAGACCGCCGGCCTCGGGCCTGCAGCTCATAAAACATCAAATGTTATTTTGGCCTGTCTGATTTGATCTGATTCCTCCTCTGATGTTTTATTTTGAAGGATCAGTGATTGTTACTGAGTCACATGTCCATCACCAGTTGAGCTGTTTAAAGAAACAGGAAGTGAAGTTTGATGTTTCAGCTTCCTTTTCATCCTCAGACTTTATAACCAGAGGAAACGTCTTTGCCTGGATAGTGTGTGTGTGTGTGTGTGTGTGTGTGTGTGTGTGTGTGTGTGTGTGTGTGTGTGTGTGTGTGTGTGTGTGTGTGTGTGTGTGTGTGTGTGTGTGTGTGTGTGTGTGTGTGTGTGTGTGTGTGACCTGCAGTGTGTGTCCGTCCGCTGGGGATCCTGTTCACCATCAGGATGAACCCGTCCTCCGTCAGAACCTCGTGCTCCTCGGCCGGGTAGCTCCAGCGCCGGATGATCTCTGTCTGAGCAGTGACATCATCAGGGAGACAAACTGAGACTTTGACCCTCAGCTAAACTAGGTCAGATAACCAGTGTGTTTGTCTGACCTTTGACCCCGGCCATGGAGCCCACAGTGTTAACACAATAAGAGTCAAAGATTCAGAAAAATTTGACTTTTCAAAATAAACATAGAAATATTTTAAGAATAAAAAAAACGTTTTCAAACTGACAAAAACAATTCTCACTTTCAGAATAAAAGTCTTGATATTTAGAGTTCATGGTGAGGCTAAAAGTTAGGTTTTTTATTTTGTGGTAGAAAAGTTACCTGTTATTTATGTAAACACTGATGGTTACCTGGGTTACCATGACTGAAGTAAGCGTGTACTTACTATGTTCATGTGCACTTCAGGGTCCAGCTGCAGATGTGGTTTCTCAAAGCGTCGGTGGAGGTGAGCTGCTCCACCGTGCACGAGACCGGAGAGGACGAGCACACACACCACAACACACAGCATTGTCTGTGTGGACACACACACACACACACACACACACACACACACACACACACACACACACACACACACACACACACACACACATCTTCACAGGTCAAATCAGCTGATGTTTGTTTCACTACTGTTTAAACCTGAGTTTTCTG
>NC_083656.1:360000-415000 GCF_963576545.1 Limanda limanda
AGACGTGGGACAACGTGAGTGTCTGAGGGAGCAGCTCCACGTGGGCGTGTCCACATCCAGCTGCTGCTCGCGTTTCAGTTTGAAAACTCTGGGTTTGTGTTTGAGTCTGAACTGAGACTTTAGTAAACAAGACGCAGACGTTCTCTTCCTGGTTGGATCTTATCAGTCACATGACTCAACCACTTCCTGTTTGTGTGGACAGATATTATTGGACACCAGAGATCACCATGAAACTGTTCATCACAGAGTTTAAATAAAGTTAGATGAGTGGAACAGGTTTCATACTGCTTATTATTGTTCTCTGATCAGCTGTGTATTGATACTTTGAATTTGAATTCCCAGCAGACGTCTTATTGAGACGATTGACTGTTTGTTTAGATGGAGCCGTTCAGATTAGATTCATGTCTCTGTGTCTGAACAGGTTTTATTTGAATAGAATCACGGTGTTGCTGCTGCAGTGAAACATGTTGAACTTCCTAGTTGAAGTGATATTGATCTCACCGGTTGATTGATTGGCATCATGACATCATTTCCTGTCCGCACAGTGCAGCTGCAGTAACATGGTTTTACCACATGGGAGCAGTAGAGTCCAACTGAAGGGTCAACTGCTGCGATTTCACAGTTGCTGTTATTATTATTAATATTAATTATTTTATTATTGATGTATTTATTGGTTATGAATCATGTTAATGATTGTGATCAGTCACAGGTTAATTGTTAATTTGTTAAAGATGAAGATTTATCAAAGCTTTTACTTTGACGATGTGATGACTACTTCCTCCTTCTGCAGACCAGGACAAACACACACACACACACACACACTCTCACACACTCACTCACACTCACACACACACTCGCTCGCACACACACACACACACACAGTCCTACTCACACTCACACACACACACACACACACTCACACTCGCACACACAAAGCAAAACTGGGCCGACAAAGGCTCCTTCACGTGTGTCTCTGTTGATGATGTCATGTGTAGCTCATCTGATTGGCTGACGGTGGACAGCGCCCACTTCCTCTCTACACAGTTCAATATATAAGATAAATATGAACGTATGAATAAATAACAAATGATGAACTTTGACCTTCACGATCAAATGTAAACAAACAGTTTAAACTTTATTAGTAAAGGAATCATTCAACAACATTTCCCATCATGCAGTTGGAAAGAGTCTCACGCTCTGTGCCTGTGTCTCTGTCCCTCAGTGCTGTCCGTCCAGCAGAGACAACAGTTGGACGAGGTCGTGTACTCGTCTCGTTTCGCCGCCGCTCTCTTCTTCCCTCCGGACGCCGTCTTCACTTTCCCGTGGGCGGCGCGATACGTCCACGACAACTCCTGCATCCGCTACATCGCCGTGGACAACCGCAAACGCAACTCAGGTCTGTCTGTCTGTCTCTGTCTGTCTGTCTGTCTGTCTGTCTGTCTGTCTGTCTGTCTGTCTGTCTGTCTGTCTGTCTGTCTGTCTGTCTGTCTGTCTGTCTGTCTCTCTGTCTGTCTGCCTATCGTCTGTCTGCCTGCCTGTCTGTCTGTCTGTCTCTCTGCCTGTCTGTGTCTATCGTCTGTCTGTCTGTGTCTATCGTCTGTCTGTCTGTCTGTCTCTCTGTCTGTCTGTCTGTCTGCCTATCGTCTGTCTGCCTGCCTGTCTGTCTGTCTGTCTCTCTGCCTGTCTGTGTCTATCGTCTGTCTGTCTGCCTGTCTGTGTCTGTCGTCTGTCTGTCTGCCTGTCTGTGTCTGTCTGTCTGCCTGTCTGTGTCTATCGTCTGTCTGTCTGTGTGTCCGATCTCGTTGCTGATTGGCTGTCAAAGCGTTACAGAAAGGTGATGCACTGACCATGTCTGTGACCTTCAGACGCTCCCGGCCGTGGCCCCTCCCTCGTCGTCCACACTAGCGTCCCGTTTGGCCTGGAGCACTTGGAGCGAGACAAGGAGGATGTTCAGCCAATCATCTTATCGGAGCTCCGCAAGCTGCTCCCTGACCTGCCTCAGCCAATCAGCATCAAGTGTCAGAAGTGGCGGTACTCCCAGGTGAGTCCGAGAAATCCCACTGAACCTGAACTCATCGGAGCGTTTAATTCTCGATTCCCTCGTTCCTCCTGCAGGTGCTGACCTCGGTGTTGAACTGTCCGGGTCACATGACCATCCTCGACCAACCGCCCCTCATCTGTGGCGGCGACGCCTTCAGTCACTCCAACTTCGACGGCTGCGTGGAGTCGGCCCTGAGCGCCGTGCGCGAGCTGACGGCCGCCATGACTCCGCCTTCGGACTGATACTTGTCATCAAATGGTTCTTTAATGACTGAAATGGTTTTTTGTCTTTAAATAAATATCTGATGGAATTTGATCCTTTGTTATTGTCATAACTGATCAGATGTTTGTTCGACCTGCAGCAGCTAGCACAGGTTGTCGTTCGGAAGCGAAGCTAATAACGACCATGATGCATCAGTCGCTTGTGGAACCTGTCGTTATAAACATTTCTGTTTGACCTTTGAAACAAACAGTCAACAGAACATTGCAGTTTATAAATAGTTTATTCACCTTTACAGTGTTTTATTTCATTATAAAACAGGGCGGGGGGGGCAGAATAAAAGAACTGTGGGAGGAGTCAGATTACTTGAAATGTTTCCATGGTGATACAGGTAAGCTTATGAAGACATTTGGGTGATAAAATAACCTGAAGAATAAAAACATCATGATGACAAACAAACAGTGGACATGAACCCAGACGCTAAACCACACCTGCCCCCGAGTCACCGATCAGCACTCGTCCAATCGGACGGACAGGTGACGATACAAACTGGTTTATGAAGTGAAAGATTTAACGTTTTTATTAACGGGACGAAGTTGTTTCTATGACGTCTACACGGAGCGTCTCTTCAGGCCGCCGCATGCTTCTGCAACGCCGCTGTCGACGGACTCGTTTTCATTTATGGTTGCGCTTGATGCAAAGCAATTCACTGCCAGACCACTAGGGGGAGTAATGTTTTTTGTCGAAGTCGGCTCTTTGTGTGTGGCAGTCGTCGTCGACTGTTTATTTACATCGCCACGGCGACTCCTCAGAGCCTTTTTCTGGCGGACAAATCCGCCAGTCAGTGGCGAGTTATACTAGTGGTCATAGTTTCGGATCTCTTCTGCCGAAAACTTTTCTATTTGGTCCATATTCGTTCTTCTATATCTTCCGTGGTTTCTGCCGGTATTATGGGGCATGAAATCGGAAATGCGACTCCGGAAAGGATGAAGTCAGCAGACCAATCACAGCCTTGCCGCTGCGTGAGGCTTGCGGAGCTTTGCCGTCTAGTTAGAAAAATTTGGCGACGCACGTAAGAAGGGATCCGTTAGCACGTAAGAAGGGATCCGTTAGCACGTAAGAAGGGATACGTTAGCATGTAAGAAGGGATACGTTAGCACGTAAGAAGGGCTAGTTAGCACGTTAGCACGTCAGGGGCTCCTGCGCTTGCGGGCCCCTGAAAACGCGGAAGCATGCGCCGGCCTTTACCCAGCACCTGCTAGCTTAATCCTCAGCACGTTAGCATGATCTGAGAACTGTTTGCTGTTAGCTTCTCAGGATGTTAGCATGATATCATACATGTGTCCATACTGTCATTTTTTACAAAGCCTTTGTTCTTTAAATGCTAAGATTAGCTTAATTATCGAGCTAGCAGATTTGATCAAACTAAAATGTATTTGTTTTGTCAACTTAAGATCAAACACTGTTGGAAATTTAAGTCTGTGGTAGATAAATTATGTTAAGGACGTCTGTCCTCGTGGAGACGTTCAGCTTCTGAAAAAAACAAACTCAGTTAAAAACATTTGAGGTTGTTAAACCAACACCATCGTCTTCTGACTGATGTTGACCTTTGACCTCTGATCGACAGATGTGGTTTGTGACCCCAATTCACGCAGAAAACTTTCAAATCAAGGGGCCGTCACACTCCCTCCGTCTCTTGTTCAAAAAACAAAATCCAAAACGACATATTTAAGTGTGAACTGCAATCTTTGAATTTGTATTTTCAGCGAATAGAAAGATAACACGGACAGATGATGTCACGTCCTGTGCTGGTCTGAGTTCTGTTGAGCAGAGGACTCATGTGATGGCCCCTGAGGCTAAAAGAAGGAAGAACCGATCACCTTCACCTCATCAACTCCACAACTAAAACACATCAGTCTGAGCTTCGTTTGGCGATGAGATGTAAACAAAAGAGCTTAACTGACAAAATCGTGTAAAACTTGAGTTAAGTCTGATTAAAGGAGGTTAAAGGTTAAAGGTTAAACCCTGGTGTGAGTTGAAGGTTCCTTTACAGATTCCAGATGCAAACTAACATCTGCAGAACGACACATTCAGACATTATTCGCTAAATTTCTCCAGTTACACCAAATGTAAAAGCATTAATCCTAACGTTTATCATCAGCGAGTTCAGTGTTTACGGTTCAGGTTGTTTTTTTTATAAACTACTAAGTTTTGATCACTTCCTCTTTTTGTTTCCTTTCTGACTTTCTGGTTCAGTACAGGAACTGTGAACATCCGTCAAAAACAGAGCAGGAATGACAAGTAATATTTTAATATAATACAATTTTAAATAGAGACAATTTCTGTTACCGAATGTGGTGAGATTTGATGATCGACCCTGGTTAAGCTACAAACTATTTTTTGTCCAAAGTTCTAGACGGATTTGACACAGTTGTTGTTGATGTCTACAACCAACTGCTATGAACTGGTCCTAAGATGAAGACACGGAGCACCAGACGCAGTCGAGAGGACGACACCTGCTTGACCTCAGAATCCCCAAAACCGGTTCAGTTCACGCAGGTGTGTTCAGTGCAGCACCAGCGTTCAGCAGGAGGTTCGAAACACATGTTCAAGTCCTCAGCGTCCTCGTGTTGATACCATCTGCAAACACGTTGAAGAACCAACCCGGCTATTGGCCTTATTAGACCCGAACGCCAAAACGTTACAACGCTGAATGGACATGGTCGTTATTGCATCATGATACTGTGAAAATTCAGGAAGTTCGCAGCAGTTGATCGTTTTTTGGATGAGTAAGTTCAGGTTTTAAGCTGCTCTGCTGAACAGGTCTCCACACCAGTCGTGTCTGAACGGGTTGATGGCAAGAGGTGAGGTCACGCCTGACAGAAACCTGCAGGAGTTGTGTTATTGTTGCTGAAACGTTTTGGCAGCTACACAAACAACCTGCGGACAGATGAAGACTGAGCACTCGCTCTTGATACAAAGCACCACAGATGGACAACGGGCTCCATTGGTTAGCTTAACTTAGCACCTAAAACCCAACATGGTGGCCTGTGGGCCCAACTACTACAGCTCAAAGCACCAGTTTGCTCGTAACACAAGGTTGAACAAGATATGATCACACAGGAGACAGTTCAATCAGCACCAGCCACGTTTTCTACCAGTCCTGTGTTTGTGATCTAGGATCGGAATCGGAACAACCTGCACAACTGGAAACATCACATCTATTCTGCCCCTTTTCTGCCTCTGGCACAGGAAGCTGTCAAACCCTTTCTTATTCCAACCTACAATACTCTGAACGGCTTCGAGACCAAACTGGATCGTAACGTCACTGAAGCTGTTGTGTCCCACAATGAGTTGTTGACTCTTTGAGGTTGGGTATTGTTCTGGGAAATGTGCCTCCCGTCCAAACATCATCCCGTTGGTCCCAGTCAGAACTTCTGCCTTCAGTGATTCTATAATAAGTGTTGTGGAGTTCATGTCTGTAGGCCCTGTGTGATCAGGGCCTACAGACAACAGGAACCTTATTGAAGAACATCACAGGGCTGATGATTTGGTTCTAGCACCAAATGTTAGGACGGAGATCGGGCATCTGGAGGCAGATGCTGTTTGAGATGATAAGGGATTCTCTGATCGACTGGTGGACTGATATTATTTACAGAGGATTTCTTGGCTGTTGGCTAAATGTTTTTCATTACAAAAATCACAACTGCTGTGAAGCCAACAAACCAAAGAACAATAAGAAGGTGCACATCCAGAAGCTTCTCAACTATTTTGAGAAAAGCTGAAAAATTGCTTGTTGCGTGAGAAGACAAACCTTAACATCAAGAAGAGTCTTAAGAATACAAACTAACTGGAGATTAGTTTTGGATAGTTTCACTCTGATGAGGTGAAATCTGTAGTTTCAGAGAAACAGGTCTGAGAATACCTAACGTTGTTTCTGTGAGGTCCAGACAGAATAGTCTCAAACCTGTAGTCATAGTGATGTGATCCTCAAACTGTCGTCCTCGGCATTAAAGGGTCAGTTTTAAAGAATGTAAGCGCTTGAATGCCTCAAAAAGTGATAGCGAAGACAAAGATTAATAGTCTACACACAGAGTAATAATTACAGAGTGTTACCCTTCTTGAAATGTCAGAAACCAAAGACGCACTGAGACAAACCTCGACTTGACTCTTAACTGTGGTCGTGAAGTTCTTCCTCAAACCCACGCCGGGTCCTGATGCCAAAGTTGGGAAAACTCTGAGCGAAGACCTCCCCGACAGCAGCTTTACAAAAGGACTGGTTCTTTCAACACAACACAACACAGGATTGCTGTGCACTTCACACTACATGACTTGCTGACGTAATGGGGTCCCACGCTACATCCTCTTCAGCAAGTGGAAACCCCCGACTAGCAGGTCTGCTCTGCTCCGTCACCGGTTTGTCTCGATTTTAAGCTGCAAGAAATCTAGTCAGAGAAGCCTCTTGAATCTCTGAAGAGTCCAAACATAGCGACTGCTGATCAAACACCGATGTGGCTGCGATTCGGGCTTTTATCTGCAAAAAGTGGACAAACAATCATGTAGTGTGAACGAGGCATAACCGGTTTTCTAGGATGGACCAACCACGTCCAGAAATAGTTACAAACTCAACCGTCCTTTATAAAGTGCAATCACCACCCGCCTGGCAACCAGGCACTTCTACAGTAAGCGCTCTGTTGTGGTTTCTGCTTCAGCTCGTAGCCTACAGGTGTGAAGCTCACAGCAGATCTGGCTGCAGGAATGGTTATAACTTGTTTGTTTAGCTTAATGATTGATATGAGAGAATAACAAAAATAGATTTTCTGTAACTGTAGAATTGATTGAAGAGCTGAAGGGAATCATTCTGTGCAAATCTGTGAACAGAGGATGGGAGGAGCCCGAGCGCTTGTTCACGGCAGGTTGGAACTGTACGTGGTTTTCAACAGTGGATGATTGACAGAGCTGCAGCAGATTGTGAATAATCCAGGTTTCTCTTCTTCCTCGTCACATTCAAACTAAAGGTCGTCACCTCTCTTTGTATGCTGCTTCGATACAAATCCAGTCTGAGTGAGACCGGTTCAATCTGTGTCTAGACCAGAACCGAGTCCAGTCCAGACCGGAAAAACGTTAAAATCAAATAGCAGGAGTCCAATGTGAGTCAGACTTCCTGGTTTACATGAACTCAGATCAAGAACAGTCCTGATCCAGCTCCGACTGACGGATTCTAACTCGGTCCAGTCCGATCAGCTGGTTCTTGGTCATGAGGACTTTTGAAGACCAGGGTGAAAAACTTCAACTTTGGTTGTTTACTGTTGTTTTAGAGCTGCTGGGCCAATGTACTCTTTTTTTATAACAAAATGATTCTGTGTTCGTCTACAGATTTAATATCGATGTCGTTGGTAACTGTCCTGGTTCCATCAGTTCAATGGTTAAAATCAGTGTCATTTCAATTCAGATTTAGACTTTCGAATGTTATATCAATAAATAATAACAGGTTTTTCTTTGTTGAAATTCAAAAATATGAGCACTGGCCTTCAAACAACATGGAGCCACACTCACCTCAAGTTAGGACACAGAGAGAAGAGTCAACTCTGACAGCTTAAAAAACGAAGAGGGCAGAAACCAGCAAAAGACTGGTCTGCAAGAAGCTTCCTGAAACTGGTCCGGAGGGAGGGAGGGAGGGAGGGAGGGAGGGAGGGAGGGAGGGAGGGAGGGAGGGAGGGAGGGAGGGAGGGAGGGAGGGAGGGAGGGAGGGAGGGAGGGACCCTTCAGGGCTGGGGACTCGTCTTCTTTCTTTCTCATCTTGGTGTCGTCACTAAAGAAATGGACTCGTCTTGTTTGTAGTTACGTTTTACACCTTTAACTCTGTCCATTCATCCGTCGTATTGTCGTTTACACACCGCCGTCCTCACCCGACCACCGTGTCATGTGATTGTCCAGGTGTGCACCGAGCAGAAGATTGGAGGTTGGGGGAGGGGGGCGTGGTTTATCATTCGATCCGAGTCCCACCGATCAGTTCTGGTGAGTCAGTTATATACTCACCGTAAGCTAACACTGCGCTAGTCTTACTCATGAGTTCATGTGTGTACATATATATATACGTATATATATATATACATACTGTCTATATATGTGTGTGTGTGTATGAGTGTGTGTCAGACATTTGTGATCTGATTGTGGTGGTCCTCTTCGAACGGCTCGGTCTCCGGGTCAGAGTCCGTTGTGTCGGAGTAGCGGTAGTGATCGGGTTCGTTGTCGCTGACGTCCGGGGTCACAGAGGTCGACGTGCTGCTAGTGTCACAGTTAGCTCCTTCCTCCACCGTCTTGGTAAAAAACAGCTTCACCTAGAGCAGGAAAATGGAGAGTGAGCGATTTCTGACCCGATAAGTTGCAAATGACGTCAACAGCACAAGATGCTGGCGCCTAATCAGAGATATTGTAGCTCCATTTCTTTTCAAGGCTCGTCTGTATATGAGGTCATTGATACCTTGAAGTTAGGGGAGAAGTTCCTGTTGGCCTTGTCTTTGTTGGCCTTGTCCAGGTCGTTCTTGATCAGCGTGAGGATCAGATATTCCCGGTCAGTGGTTTCTCCTCCCGTTGTCACGCTCGCCATCGTCATCACCAGGTTGTGGTGCGTTCGCTCGGCTTGTTCCCGCAGTGTCCCGGTGCTGCCGTTCTCCAGCTTGTCCGTGTTCTCCTCCGGCCCCGGGATGAAGAAGGTGTTGACCCAGAAGTGAAACATCTTTTCCTGTAGGGACATGGGGTCAAAGGTCACTTAGATCCACAGACGGGGGTAGATCTAATTTATAAACTGGCTTCCTGTCATGTGATCAATCTCGTCATTGTGATTTGTTGCTCAGGTTATTCCTCATCATTCAGGCAGTACCTATATGAATTCCCTTGGGACCACAGCTGGTGCGTAGCGCTGGCTAATAATATCAATACTTTTGCTGTAATCAGCCTGCAGTAAAAACAGCATTTAATCATTTTTTTCAAGCATATAATTACTTGTTGCTCCAACATTAACTGCAACAGCGTCCCGACATGTGTCTTTTTTGGTGTTGTCTTTAAACAACATGTGCTGAGGATCATACAACTCACTGTACTTCTCCACTTCAATTATTAATTTAACTTCAAGAACTTCTCCGCTGTCTGAGCCGTTCAATGTCGGGTGTGGAGGGTAAACTACTTATTCTCCACTCAAGCCACCTGAGTGTGTGTGTGTGTGTGAGTGTGTGTGTGTGTGTGTGTGTGTGTGTGTGTGTGTGTGTGTGTGTGTGTGTGTGTGTGTGTGAGAGAGTGTGAGTGTGTGAGTGTGTGAGTGTGTGAGTGTGTGAGTGTGAGTGTGTGTGTGTGTGTGTGAGTGTGTGAGTGTGTGAGTGTGTGTGTGTGTGTGTTCACCTTCTTCATCATCTTGTTCTGCTTGTGGAAGAAGTCCACCTTTATGTCTCCGCAGACAGGAAGTGGCTGCGGGAACTCAAACAGCATCACTTTGTCTTCTCGCCTCGTGTGGGCGGGGTTTGAGGTGTGAATCTTCACCTTCAGCTGGTAAACGACAAACTGAGGGTCTGAAAGAGAGACATCAGAGGGAGGAGTGAATGAGTGATGGAGTGATGGAGTGATGGAGTGAAGGAGTGATTGAGTGAAGGAGTGATTGAGTGAAGGAGTGAATGATTGGATGAGTGAAGGGGTGAATGAGTGAAGGAGTGGATGAGTGAAGGGGTGAAGGAGTGAAGGAGTGGATGAGTGAAGGGGTGAAGGAGTGGATGAGTGGATGAGTAATGAGTGAAGGAGTGGAGGAGTGAAGGAGTGGAGGAGTGGATGAGTAATGAGTGAAGGAGTGGATGACTGAAGGAGTGGATGAGTGAAGGGGTGAAGGAGTGGATGAGTGGATGAGTAATGAGTGAAGGAATGGATGAGTGAAGAAGTGGAGGAGTGAAGGAGCGGATGAGTGAAGGAGTGGATGAGTGAAGGAGTGAAGGAGTGGATGAGTGGATGAGTGAAGGAGTGAAGGAGTGAAGGAGTGGATGAATGAAAGAGTGAAGGAGTGAAGGAGTGTATGAGTGAAGGAGTGGATGAATGAAAGAGTGAAGGAGTGGATGAGTGAAGGAGTGAAGGAGTGGATGAGTGAAGATGTGAAGGAGTGAAGGAGTGGATGAATGAAAGAGTGAAGGAGTGGATGAGTGAAGGAGTGAAGGAGTGGATGAATGAAAGAGTGAAGGAGTGAAGGAGTGGATGAGTGGATGAGTGAAGGAGTGAAGGAGTGGATGAGTGAAAGAGTGAAGGAGTGGATGAGTGAAAAAGTGAAGGAGTGAAGGAGTGGATGAGTGGATGAGTGAAGGAGTGAAGGAGTGGATGAGTGGATGAGTGAAGGAGTGAATGAGTGAAGGAGTGAAGGAGTGGATGAGTGAAGGAGTGAAGGAGTGGATGAATGAAAGAGTGAAGGAGTGAAGGAGTGGATGAGTGAAGGAGTGAAGGAGTGAAGGAGTGAAGGAGTGGATGAGTGGATGAGTGGATGAGTGGATGAGTGAAAGAGTGAAAGAGTGAAGGAGTGAAGGAGTGAAGGAGTGAAGGAGTGAAGGAGTGAAGGGGTGAAGGAGTGAAGGAGTGGATGAGTGGATGAATGAAGGAGTGAAGGAGTGGATGAGTGAAGGAGTGAAGGAGTGGATGAGTGGATGAGTGGATGAGTGAAGGAGTGAAGGAGTGAAGGAGTGAAGGAGTGAAGGAGTGAAGGAGTGAAGGAGTGAAGGAGTGAAGGAGTGAAGGAAGGACTTACTGCAGGCTCCAGCTGTGAACATTGGGATCGTTTCGAACAGCATCTTGTGGAAGAGCAGAGCCACAGGTTTATACTGAAGCTGGTTCCTCAACAGGAAGCTGTAGTAGATGACGTAACGCCGCTGACTCGGGATGGTCACACCCTGATCTCACGCACACACACACACAAACACACACACACACACACACACACACACAAACACACACACTAAGAGTTAAATATTTTCAGCCTATGATGTGCGCTTTTCGTCAGTTGTGCGGGTCATTTGGTTGCCATGGTAACATCATGAAGGTAGCACTAGCAGCATCAGCTGTACTCCACAGTCCTCCACATAGGGCTGGGGCGACATCATCAACGTAAATACACCGTCTTGCGTAACGTGCATCGACGCGTCACATGGAAGGTGGCTGTGCACGGTCAGCGCATGGACGCACCTGAACAGGAAGCTGAAGAGGAAGCTGAAGAGGAAGCTGAAGAGGAAGCTGAAGAGGAAGCTGAACAGGAAAATAATTGCCCATGTTCTTCGAGCATAGGTCCTTAATAGTTGGACCACGGTCCGGACCCTGAAGCCGCTCTTCACGGACCCAGACCTGTTATTAAATTGTGAAAGAGCGTTTTCTATTTTTAACCTGCGCAGCTTCTTCCGTCTTTACGGTAGTACCCCTGGAGTTTACTTCACTGGACCAGAGCAAGTGGGAACAAAGTTAAAGCTGTTAATGTTAGTTGAGATTGTTTGTATGTGAAATGTAGTTTTATATTAAGAAAAAATAAGAAAAGAGGTAACTCAAACTACATCTTTTTTTTCTAAAATTAAGCCCTTTATTACTATTAAAGGGAAGGGAAGGAAAATACTATTGAATTAAACTTACATTATTTTATTTGCCAGTCAGTTTTTTACTTCATACAGACATTAATACAACTACTGGGCTACTTCAACAACTTTAGTAATCGAGTAATAAAAAATACTCATTAGATTCATCGAAAAAATAACTGAAGATTAAATCGATAAAGAAATAATCGATAGTGGAGCCCTTGCCCTCAGTACTCCACAGTACTTTACAGCCTAAGCAGTACTACAGTACTCCACAGTACTTTACAGCACTACAGTACTCCACAGAACTCCACAGTACTTTACAACCTAAGCAGTACTACAGTACTCCACAGTACTTTACAGCACTAAGCAGTACTACAGTACTCCACAGTACTTTACAGCACTAAGCAGTACTACAGTACTCCACAGTACTTTACAGCACTAAGCAGTACTACAGTACTTTACAACCTAAGCAGTACTACAGTACTCCACAGTACTTTACAACCTAAGCAGTACTACAGTACTCCACAGTACTTTACAACCTAAGCAGTACTACAGTACTCCACAGAACTCCACAGTACTACAGTACTCCACAGAACTCCACAGTACAACAGTACTCCACAGTACTTTACAACCTAAGCAGTACTACAGTACTCCACAGTACTACAGTACTCCGCAGTACTACAGTACTCTACACTAGTTCAAATGCACCAAATGAACGTCCTCGTGGTTCAAACATTATTTCGTCGGAGGTGAAGACTGCAGCTGCCTCTTCTTCTTCTTCTTCTTCTTCTACTGTTCTGTCTCTACTTCCTGTGATTGGTCCAAACTGTCCAACAAAGTGTTTTCACTGCAAACCAACAGAACCAGGTTCAGTTTGATCCAGACCCAGAACTCCTCTCCTGCTCTGAGGAACCGTTCACACCTGATGTTCAGACTGAACTGAAGAGTCTGATGGTCAGTACTAAACGATCGGGACCATGTGACAAAAGAGGTTTAACCAACCAATTAGAAGTCTGAGGTGGCGTTTTACAGTTCAACTCTCGCTCTCCAGTTTCATTCAAGTGTCACGTCACCGGCGGTCGTTACCTTCTTGTCGTGTGTGCGGACCTCGCCGTAAAAGTCCAGCGCCTCCTGCGGCTCCTGAAACTTCCCCCGATGCAGCAGGTATGCACAGATCATGACACCGGTGCGGCCTTTTCCCGCCTTGCAGTGGATGGCGGCGACATGCAGCTCGTCCTCGCTAAGCCACTGGTCCAGGTCCTCGCAGAACGGCTTGATGAGCTCCAGCTGGGGCGGGTTGTGGTCCTCGAAGGGATACTGAGCGACTGAAAGAGAAAGAGCGAGAGTCGATCACATCAGCGCCCTCCGCTTCACATCAACGAGATGCCGACGTCCAATCACGGAGCCTTACCTTGACAGTTAAACTTTGACGCATCATAATGTCGCTCTGCACACCTGTGGACAGAGACAGGCGGTCAGCTTCTGGATTAACAGTGAATTCATCTGATCACAAACCACATGACGCGTTCAGAGGTTTCAGGACAGAGTGTTGGTGAAGTTACTCACAGGTTGTAGATCTTATAGTGATTCTTGTGCTTTGAATCTAAAAACCTGAAACAGGGACAGAGGTTCAGCTTCTGTTCATTTCAGAGGTCAAAGGTCAGGCAGAGCGCGGGCTTACCGGACGACATCGTCGATGTTGTTTCTATAGACTCCCTCCAGTCGCTCCGCAGGGAAACCCATGGCGATGATGTTGGGATAAATGTCTGATCGCATCGCTAAGGATCAACGACTCTGAGGACAGACACGTCTTCACGTCTCCGTCGAGTCCCCACATCCCACCTTCATGTCAACAAACCCAGAGAATCACAGAACCAGAAAACCTGAGGACCCCCAGGACAGAGAACCGGACCCCGACTGAGCAGAATCTTAAATCCTAGTATGAAACAAACTTAATAACATTGACTAGCTCCAACATCGGTTCTGAGGAACGTCGTCATTGGATCAGAGAATCGTCTGTGGGATGTTTTATAGATAGTAGATAATAGAGCAGGTAGCAGAGCGGCTAACAGACCAGTTAATAGAGCAGCTAACAGAGGAGCTAACAGAGGAGCTAACGGAGCAGCTAACAGAGCAGCTAACAGAGCAGCTAACAGACCAGTTAATAGAGGAGCTAACGGAGCAGCTAACAGAGCAGCTAACAGAGCAGCTAACAGAGCAGCTAACAGAGCAGCTAACAGAGCAGCTAACAGAGCAGAGCAGCTAACAGAGCAGCTAGCAGAGCAGCTAACAGAGCAGCTAACAGAGGAGTTAATAGAGCAGCTGACAGAACAGCTAATAGAGCAGGTAGCAGAGCAGCTAACAGACCAGTTAATAGAGCAGCTAACAGAGGAGCTAACAGAGGAGCTAACGGAGCAGCTAACAGAGCAGCTAACAGAGGAGTTAACAGAGCAGCTAACGGAGCAGCTAACAGAGCAGCTAACAGACCAGTTAATAGAGCAGCTAACAGAGGAGCTAACAGAGGAGCTAACGGAGCAGCTAACAGAGCAGCTAACAGAGGAGTTAACAGAGCAGCTAACAGAGCAGCTAACAGAGCAGCTAACAGACCAGTTAATAGAGCAGCTAACAGAGGAGCTAACGGAGCAGCTAACAGAGCAGCTAACAGAGCAGCTAACAGAGCAGCTAACAGAGAAGCTAACAGAGCAGAGCAGCTAACAGAGCAGCTAGCAGAGCAGCTAACAGAGCAGCTAACAGAGGAGTTAATAGAGCAGCTGACAGAACAGCTAATAGAGCAGGTAGCAGAGCAGCTAACAGAGCAGTTAATAGAGCAGCTAGCAGAGCAGCTAGCAGAGCAGCTAGTGGAGCAGCTAGCGGAGCAGCTAACGGAGCAGCTAACAGAGCAGCTAGCAGAGCAGCTAACAGAGCAGCTAGCAGAGCAGCTAACAGATGAGCTAACAGAGCAGCTAACGGAGCAGCTAACAGAGTAGCTAACAGAGCAGCTAACAGAGCAGCTAACAGAGCAGCTAACAGAGCAGCTAACAGAGGAGCTAACAGAGCAGGTAGCAGAGCAGCTAACAGAGCAGTTAATAGAGCAGCTAGCAGAGCAGCTAGCAGAGCAGCTAGCAGAGCAGCTAGCAGAGCAGCTAACAGAGCAGCTAACAGAGCAGTTGGCAGAGCAGCTAACAGAGCAGCTAACAGATGAGCTAACAGAGCAGCTAACGGAGCAGCTAACAGAGGAGCTAACAGAGGAGCTAACAGAGCAGCTAGCGGAGCAGCTAACGGAGCAGCTACCGGAGCAGCTAACGGAGCAGCTAGCGGAGCAGCTAACGGAGCAGCTAACAGAGCAGCTAACAGAGCAGCTAGCAGAGCAGCTAGCAGAGCAGCTAACAGAGCAGTTGGCAGAGCAGAGCAGCTAGCGGAGCAGCTAGCAGAGCAGCTAACAGAGCAGCTAGCAGAGCAGCTAACAGAGCAGCTAACAGAGCAGCTAACAGAGCAGAGCAGCTAACAGAGCAGTTGACAGAGCAGCTAGCAGAGCAGCTAACGGAGGAGCTAACGGAGCAGCTAGCGGAGCAGCTAACGGAGCAGCTAACGGAGCAGCTAACAGAGCAGCTAACAGAGCAGCTAACAGAGCAGCTAACAGAGCAGCTAACAGAGGATACAGGTCAGGTCCAGGTCGAAACCGTCCTCCTGGTATCGCCTCTTTTTCCTGCTCACGATCTCCTTGATCAACGCGGCCATGATCCTCGCTCCTTCGGCCCGTCGGACCCGGAGAGAAGGCACCGTCCGCCCGGGCGCCTGCAGTCTGGTCACCGGGGAGAGAGGAGTGAAGTGTCCGCCTGCAGCGAGCTCACCTCCGGGTCCCCGAGCTCCACAGTTTAATTTGATTTAGAGAAAAGTCTCGTAAATGTTGAATCGATAGATTCGAACCAGGTCCGAGTGGATGAAGCCCGGTATCCGGTCTCCTCGGGGGCGAGCCTTCCAGCCCCGGTGCGGTCGGACGCTTCCCGGCCTGTTAGCAGACGGGCAGCCCGGCCGTCGGTGCTGTTTCTGGGTCAGAACAAGGGGAGGTCGGGGCCTCCTCCCTGTGCGGGCCCGGGTTTCCAGGTCCCACACCCGTATGCAAAACCATCCGCGGGTCGGTGCTCGGTGGAGATCCAGGCCTCCGGACGGCAGCAGGATCCAGTCGGACGGTTCCCGGCCTGATTGGAACCCGACAGGCGGAGAGAAAGTGTCTGTGAGCGGGTTGAGTCCAGAGGAGGAGACGGTACCACACATCCGCTCTGTGCCTTCAAAACAAAAGTCTGTCTACACTATACCCAAAATGTATTATTTTTAATACAATAAAACTGACGAGTTCATATCAATCTTAATTTTTACCGTCTGCAATAAATTATCATTTTAGAATTAATAAAAAGACCAAAGAACAATAATACATTTGGTATTAGAATGATTATTTTTACAGCTGATTTACAAACGTGTCATTAAGTCGATGCAATAAAAGAAAGAAAATAAATCACGATCAAAAATGTTCAAACAAATAAGAAATAGAAATTTTAATATGACAACCATAGAAGCTGGAAAATAAATTAAAAGTATAATGAACATCAGACTGGGGTCGAAGACCAGGATTCACATCTCTACTGATCCATCTATTCTTCTTACTCTGAGGAGCAATGATTTCATGAGCTGCTTTACAAATGAAACCATTAGCTGAACATATCTATGATAGTTTTTAGTAACTTAGTACAACAACTGAGCTCATTGTTTTGGTCCCTAAACATCTCAGAGAAACACTGCCTGATCAGACAGTCACCTCTGGGTCAGTTTGTCCTCCAGCTCCACTGAGAGGAACCCGAGTTAGGACCAGGACACGTGACCCACATATAGAACTAGTCTCTCGGACAGCTTCTTCCACCTGCACAGTATCATGAACATGAGGAGCATCCTGTCTCAGAAGGAAGCTGAGAAACTCGTCCATTCGTTCCCTCTAGTCTAGACTGTAAGTCTTGATTATCAGGACGTCCCAGTAAGTCTGTGAGAAGCCTCCAGTTCAAGACGCCGACAGGAGAAGAAGGTGAGATCGTATTACTCCTTTGTGTCATCTGCAAATTCAAACTGTAAAGTGACAGAAGGAGATGAAAACTTGTCACATCCATTTTTTAGAGAGAAATGATGAAAACCTTTTTTCATTTTTTATTAGACAGCACATTAGGAACACAAAATAAGTAACACATGAAATAACAGAACAGAAACAAACAGAAGCCAAAAGATAAGAGGTGGATAGCGTTCCTGTATATGACGGTTTTTACAAAAAGAGGGTTGGGTTCAGTTAATATCTGAATTCTGAATTCTGACACTTTGCTGAAGCCTGCAGCCAATCAGCGCAGAGCGGTGAGTCACAGATGAAGGAGGAGGCCGAGAGCATCAGACTGAGCTCCAGATTTAATGTTTTCATCTCTGAGATGTTTCTGTTTCCTTCAGTTATTATTTGCATCATATCCTGTTTTTTAATTTGTCTTTGATTTGATAATCTTTTGTAAATCTTATCGTAGCATGTTTTTCAAAATCTACCTTCTCCCTCCTGCTCCCTGCAGGGGGCGGGACTGAGCTCCCTTTCAGTAGAAGAAGACAACCCGCATCACCACCACAGAAGAAGAGCAGACAGGAAGTGCAGCTGTGACCGGAGCAGGTGAGTGTGTGTCTGTCTGTGTGTGTCTCTGTGTGAGTGTGTGTCTTTCACCGGATTAACAACATTCTCTGGAGATCTTCTCTCGGACTTAGCGGCGCGTTGCCGGTTTCTCCCGGAGAGAAGCTCCGCTGCGGCCGGTGAGACCAGAAGGTCAAGCTAATGCTACAGCTAGCTGCAGCTAATGCTACAGCTAGCCGCAGCTAATGCTAAAGCTAGCCGCGCGATGCTTTCGGTTTTGATAATGAGGGTAGCGGGGTCCGGGCTGAGGTCCGAGGACCCGCGGGTGTCCGGGCTGTGGTCCGAGGACCCGTTGGGGTCCGAGGACCCGCGGGGGGCGGGGGTCCGGGGCGAGGGTCCGGGCTGGGGTCCGAGGACCCGTGGGGGTCCAGACTGAGGTCCGAGGACCCGCGGGGGTCCAGGCTGAGGTCCGAGGACCCGCGGGGGTCCAGGCTGAGGTCCGGGCTGAGGTCCGAGGACCCGCGGGGGTCCAGGTTGTGGTCCGAGGACCCGCGGGGGTCCAGGCTGAGGTCTGAGGACCCGCGGGGGTCCGGGCTGAGGTCCAGGCTGAGGTCCAGGCTGAGGTCTGAGGACCCGCGGGGGTCCAGGCTGAGGTCTGAGGACCCGCGGGGGTCCAGGCTGAGGTCCGAGGACCCGCGGGGGTCCAGGCTGAGGTCCAGGCTGAGGTCCAGGCTGAGGTCCGGGCTGAGGTCTGAGGACCCGCGGGGGTCCAGGCTGAGGTCTGAGGACCCGCGGGGGTCCAGGCTGAGGTCCGAGGACCCGCGGGGGTCCAGGCTGAGGTCCAGAATGAGGTCCAAGGACCCGCGGGGGTCCAGGCTGAGGTCCTGTTGGCTTGGAGCCAGGTCGGTGTCACCAGGTTCAGTTCAACATGTCTTCACTTCCTGTTAGAAACAGGAAGTGTCTTAGCGAGTGGGACACAACTCGTTACATCAGCAGCCAACGTGAATACAAACAACATCAACTGACGTGATCAACCACAGTTATCAACCAGCTGTATGACACGGGTTCGATTGTTGATCGATACACATTGTTCTCATCGGTTATTTCAATGTAACGTTAGTTGAAAGAAACTTCTTCTTACGTTAGAACACGAGACTCGGGAGTGAAGAACGTTACTCGTTAACCTGCTTGTAACGATTCAACCGTTACAACCGTTCTTTGGTTGTTTTTGTTCTAGTTTTACGTGAAGCCCAACATTTCCTTCAGTGTTCTTCTCGTTACTGTTCCAGATGTTGGTGTTTTAATGAAACTCATAGAGAAATGGAACAACACTATTCACAAAACAAAGGGGTGGAGTCAAGTGGCGGGACAGACCCTATAGCTGAAGACCAGAACTTCAACAATTCAAAAAGCACTGGATTCTATTACAATAAGAAACATTTTCATCAATAAATATAATTGATGAGCTGAAACGTAGTTATTATCTTCATTGAGATTTAGAAACTGTTAACAAGCTGCTTTAGATTCTGGAAGAAGAATCACGTTCTGATCTAAACTGTAACATCTGGAGTTGTTAAGACTTCGTTGTCTCTTCTCAGGTTGTTCGTGTAATGAGTTTGTTTTAAACCTCATGAGTGTCGACTGAAACTGCACCGGGTGGTGGAGGCAACCACGGGGGGGGGCTTTAGTTTCTTTAAGTCACTGGTTGTGTTGTTTGTGTTGTTGTTGCAGCTCTGTGTGTGTTCATCACCATGGGATTGACGGAGGTTCCAGTTGAAAACATTGCCCGTCCTCTGGGCAGGAACGAGGTCATCGGCCTCCTCTTCCGTCTGACCATATTTGGAGCCGTCACCTACTTCACCATCAAGTGGATGGTGGACGCCATCGACCCCACCAGGAAGCAGAAGCTGGAGGCTCAGAAACAGGTGAGTCGGACCCTTTGACCCGGTCCGAGGGACAGGAACCATGCAGCCGGTCCAACTGGTCCTGAAGGCTCCGCCCACACTGACTCACACTGGTCACGTGGTGTAAACAGGAAGTAGATTGTCGCTCAGGTGGAACTGTCTGGGTCGATTTACGGTTCTTCATTGTGGGCGGAGTCTGACTCATTTCACAATCCTCTGCGGCGTTTGTGAAAATGACACAAAGACTTTGTGTCTCAGGCGGAGAAGCTGATGCGTCAGATCGGAGTGAAGAACGTGAAGCTGTCCGAGTACGAGATGAGCATCGCCGCTCACCTGGTGGACCCGCTCACCATGCAGGTAACACCTCTTCATCAGTTCACTCCTTCATCAGACGCTTCGTTAGAGGCGGAGCTTCAGTGCAGGACGAAGACGTTTCGCCAGGAACAGGAAGTTGATAGTAACAGACATTAATGTGACTGTAGATCACCTGGAGAGACATCGCAGGTCTGGACGAGATCATCACCGAATTAAAGGAGACGGTGATTTTACCGGTTCAGAAGAGACACCTGTTCCGGGGCTCACGGCTGCTGCAGCCGCCGAAAGGTCAGAGACGGAAACAAGGGAGGGAGGGGGAGGGAACACATGAAGGATTAAAGGACGGAGGAAGGATAGATGGAGGAAACATTGAGGAATGAAGGATGGAAGTGAAGAAGACAGGAAAAAGAAACAGGGGGATGGATGAATTGAAAGTAGGAAAAAAGGGGAGGAGGGAAGAAAAGAAAGGTTGAAGTTGAGAGATGGACGGATGAGGTGAAGGAAGGTAAGAAAGCACCAAGGGTTGGGGGAAGGAAATCTAAGAGAGAAAAAGAGACGAAGAAGGAAAGAAGAAAGGAAGTGAAGAGTAAAGATGAATTAGGTTAGAAGCTAAACAGGGGAGGAGGAAGGAGAGGAGGAAGAGGAGGAGGAGGAAGGAGAGGAGGAGGAGGAGGAAGAAGAAGAGGAGGAGGAAGGAGAGGAGGAGGAAGGAGAGGAGGAAGGAGAGGAGGAAGGAGAGGAGGAAGAAGGGGAGGAAGGAGAGGAGGAAGGAGAGGAGGAGGAAGGAGAGGAGGAGGAAGGAGAGGAGGAAGAGGAGGAGGAAGGAGAGGAGGAAGGAGAGGAGGAAGGAGAGGAGGAGGAAGGAGAGGAGGAAGGAGAGGAGGAGGAGGAAGGAGAGGAGGAAGGAGAGGAGGAGGAAGGAGAGGAGGAGGAAGGAGAGGAGGAGGAAGGAGAGGAGGAAGAGGAGGAAGAAGAGGAGGAGGAAGGAGAGGAGGAGGAGGAAGAGGAAGAAGAGGAGGAATGAATAATGAGTCCAGACCATAATTCTCATCCTGTCACCTGGTTACAGGCGTGTTGCTGTACGGGCCCCCTGGCTGCGGTAAGACGCTGATCGCCAAGGCGACGGCCAAGGAGGCGGGGTTTCGTTTCATCAACCTGCAGCCCAGCACTCTGACGGACAAGTGGTACGGAGAATCCCAGAAACTGGCGGCCGCCGTCTTCTCATTGGCTGTTAAACTGCAGCCGTCAATCATCTTCATCGACGAGATAGGTGTGGTACCAATTGAGGGGCGGCCATGTGGTGCAGTACCTTCCTCTGACCAGCAGGCTTCAGTGTGTTGACGTGTGTGTGTGTGTTTTGTCAGACTCGTTCCTGAGGAGTCGCTCCAGCTCCGACCACGAAGCCACCGCCATGATGAAGGCTCAGTTCATGAGTCTGTGGGACGGACTGGACACCGACCACCACTGCCAGGTACAGACGGGGGACGTTCAGGTCACATGAGCGGCGAGCCTTAGCCACAAGCCACGCCCCCTAACAAACTGGGAACGGCCAGAGCGTAGTCCCAGGTTTCCTAAATGTGCCATAACTGTTGACCAATCACAACAGAGTGGACCAGCGGACTCTCAGTAAGGGGTCTGAAAGACACAGCTGAAGAGAGGAGCTGCAGCAATGGAAAGTCATGTTTTAATGTGTGTGTGTCTGTGTGTGTCTGTGTGTGTCTGTGTGTGTCTGTGTGTGTCTGTGTGTGTCTGTGTGTGTCTGTGTGTCTGTGTGTGTCAGGTGATCATAATGGGTGCCACCAACCGTCCTCAGGATCTGGACTCTGCCATTCTGCGTCGGATGCCGACCAGGTTCCACATCAACCAGCCGGTACGACTGATTCACCAAATCAACAAGGATTTTAAATGTGAACGCCAATGACGTGTTGTGTGTTGTGTGTTGTGTGTTGTGTGTTTTGTGCAGAGTGTGAGTCAGAGGGAGCAGATCCTCAAACTCATCCTGGAGAACGAGAGCGTGAGTTTATTTAAACAGATTTATTTAAATGAGGTCGCTGATCATGGATTTATAGATATAGATTTAGTCTGCATTGGGTGATGTCCTCGGTCTCTCCGCAGGTGGACTCCTCGGTCGACCTCGTTAACGTCGCCAAGGAGACGGACGGTTTCTCAGGAAGTGACCTCAGAGAGATGTGTCGTGATGCGGCGCTGCTTTGTGTGCGAGACTTCGTCCACAGTCAGGACGACAGGTACCGGACAGAAACGTCTCATAAGGAGCAGTCGTTTGTCATCACGTGTAAATAGTGAATTCATGTGAAACCTTGTCGGCTTACATCGATATTTTCTTTGTCTCAAGAACTTTTATTCTTCCAAATGTTTTTCTGTCTTAGTTTATCCGAGGACTGCATTCGACCGATCCATCAGTCCGACCTTCAGAGGGCAATCTGCAAGATGAAGAAATCTAAATCTGCCGGCGGCCAGGGCGCCTTGCTGCACGCCGCTCTGGACTGATCACATGACCTCAGCCTTCCTCACAGGCTGGACCTCACTCTCACATGTTTAGATATGTTCAACATGTGCCACCGAGTTTCTCTGTTGGTTTGATTTCATGATCTACCACAGAAAAAAGAAACTGTCACAGAAACGTTTGAGAATCGCTGGTTGATCCAGAAATGAAAACTTTTAATTATTTGTTGAACTCCAGAGTTCTTTTGCCTGAAGATGTTTAAACTTTAAGAAATGTCTCATTGTTGTGAAATGTAATTTTGAAACTGGAACCCATGCCAACATTTGAACACTCGCTCTGTTGCTGCTCGCTGCAGAAATGACTGTAAATAAAGTTTGGAGATTTTCAGACTCGACCTGAGGAAACAGTGAGTGTGTTCAGGATTATTTTCAGCAGCTGTATGAGTGAAAATCACCTGAATTACATTTTGAGTCGTTTAGATTTTTCTGAGAATAAAAGTCTTCAGGTTCAGAGTAGCTTTTTGTTCTGAATACCCATGAGCCTTCATGGCCCGTTGCTATGGAGACGCCTCCACCTACAGTTGTATCATTAGGTGAGTGGAGATAGATCTGGTCTGACTTGATCCACTGATGGGATCTGCAGGTGGACGTCAGGGGAAATAAAAACTCTAAAGTGAGGGAACCTTCAAGGCATTTTACACCTTTCTGGGATTGAATGGAGGGATTGAGAGGAAGTACGAAACGAGACGTTTCAATCACACAGTTCTTAGAATGGACAGTGAAGTGAAGTATGGAGAGGCCCCCTGCTGGCCCCTTCAAGTCATTACTGATAATAAAAGACCAGAACATGTGACGGAACTTTTCCTGTGGAAACAAGTGATTGTGAATCAGTGAAAATAGAAAAGGGTTAAATGAAGACTCCATGAGGAGGCATGAGGCCGACGCCCTCTAGTGGGAGCTGAGCTCACAGCACCAAGCAGCTCCACCCACCAGAGACCACCAGGACCAGCAGAGACCACCAGAGACCACCAGGACCAGCAGAGACCACCAGAGACCACCAGGACCACCAGAGACCACCAGGACCAGCAGGAACCACCAGGACCACCAGAGACCACCGGAGACCACCAGGACCAGCAGTGACCACCAGAGACCACCAGAGACCAGCAGAGACCACCAGGACCAGCAGAGACCACCAGAGACCACCAGGACCAGCAGAGACCACCAGAGACCAGCAGAGACCAACAGGACCACCAGCAGGTCCACCAGGACCACCAGGACCAGCAGAGACCACCAGGACCACCAGGACCAGCAGAGACCACCAGGACCAGCAGGTCCAATAGGACCACCAGAGACCACCAGAGACCACCAGGACCACCAGGACCAGCAGAGACCACCAGGACCAGCAGGTCCACCACTGGAGCCTGGTTCTCCTCCAGATGTGACCGGTGTGCACGAGAAGCTGCTGTAACTTCATCTCTGATCATGATGTCATGTGATTATTGATCAAATTAATGCAATCAAAGGGCAACAGGTTACAAGATGTCAAATTCTTAATATGAAATAAATATTTGTTACCTGAAGAAAAATAAATGTAAAAAATATTTTACCTTGTAAATTATTGTACAAAATGTCTTTAGATTTTTTATAAAATAATCAAAGCACATAACCAATTAATGTAATTTCAAGCTTCCCTTTTTCCCTGAAAGAGTTTTATAAATACTTTATCTTAAATTAAAAACAAATTATGTACATTTTCATCTTTCACACTGAACCAACACTTATTTAAATATTTATTGTTCATAACATGACTGATTAAAATATGGGCAATGGAAAAATAGTTTAAGTTTTGTTTTTTTTTGTTACAGGATAAAAAGTTACAAAAACGCTGTAAAGATCATTTTGAATAATCAGAATGTATTTTTAAAGCTTTTATGTAGAAAGATTTGGCATCGCAGAAAATAAGAAAAACAAAAAATAATCTGTCGTTTGTGTTGGTATGTGAAAACAAGAACTTTATCATCTTTACTATAATACATTATATAATGAATATGTCAGAAAGTAACAAACAACAGAACTTGTTTTAATGTTTTTATTGATTCTCCACGAGTCCCTTGGGTCGCCCACTGGCCCCGCCCACGAGGTCACGTGACACTCAGAAGTATTGGGTGGGGTCGCTCTTGTCACACATCTGGACGTGGACGTGGGACGTCATCCCAGGATAAACGCTCTGCATCGGCATCATGGTTCCGATCCGCTGACCCTTCCTCACCGAGCCCGAGGTGCGGTCGGGACTCACGTAGAACAGCTTGAAGCACAGACCTGCAACAACACAACACAATCAACAACACCAGCAACACAATCAACAACACGAGCAACACAATCAACAACACCAGCAACACAATCAACAACACGAGCAACACAATCAACAACACGAGAAACACAATCAACAACACGAGAAACACAATCAACAACACGAGTAACACAATCAACAACACGAGTAACAACACAATCAACAACACGAGTAACACAATCAACAACACCAGCAACACAATCAACAACACCAGCAACACAATCAACAACACGAGCAACACAATCAACAACACGAGAAACACAATCAACAACACAATCAACAACACCAGCAACACAATCAACAACACCAGCAACACAATCAACAACACGAGCAACACAATCAACAACACGAGAAACACAATCAACAACACAATCAACAACACAATCAACACAATCGACAACACGATCAACATCACGATCAGTGACCTGATGACATCACAGTTACTCCTCTGTGTTCTGCTGAGAGGGGGCGGAGCACTGACCTTCTCCTCGCAGGTTGATGCCGCTGTTGATGGCGGCCTTGCTGGCGTCGGTGTAGACGGTGAGCCCCCCCCCCAGGGTCACGTCAAACGGGGCGTAGACCACCGACCCGTCGCTGCACACGATGTCCAGACCTTTATGGACCCTGGTTGTCCTGAAACACACGCAGCCAATCAATCATCATCTCAGCTGCTTACTAGTTGTGTCTCTATCTGGAGGGACGCTGGACTAGAGACAGACACTTGGTCTCTGGTTCGTCTCTGGTTCGACTCTGGTTCGACTCCACGGAGAAACAACAATAAGATGAACCTGGATTGATCTGTCCAACAATCCAGGAGGATTCTCCCTACCCTGTCTAGTGCCCCTGAGCAAGGCACCTTACACCCCCCCCCCCCGGGCGCCGTACCTGGCTGCTCTGTGTGTCCTGCACCAGATGGGTTCAAACATGAGGTTACATTTCCCTCCTTGCATGAGTGTGTCTGTGCATGTGTGTGGGACAAATAACTGTATCTTAATCTTAATTGATCTTCTCTGGGTCAGGGTTAGGCCCTTGTTTCCCTGGGGGATCTGTGTGGATGTGTGGTTGTGTGTTGTGTGGTTGTGTGGTTGTGTGTTGTGTTACCGTCCGGCTCCATAGTGACCTTGACCCCAACTGTCCGATGTTCGCCGGTTGTTCGCTGGGTTTCCACTGCAGAGCTGTCCGAACCGAACAGCGTCACACACACACAACACAGCTGCGCACACAGACACACACACAGGAGTGATTGTGTCTTTTAAGTTGTGTTGATATTTGTTGGTCAGTTTATGTTTGTTTATCCCTGAGCTGTGGAAGACTCTGTCAGACAAGTGAATTCAGTTTCTCACCCAAAACGCAGACGACGACCCCGACAGCCCTCATGCTCAGATCCAGGTCCAGGTCCAGGTCCAGGTCCAGGTCCAGGTCCAGGTCCAGGTCTGGGTTCGGCTTCAGACTCGTCAGCTTATAAAGACGCTGGAGTTTCGACACAGTGGAAAGTCCAGAGACAAACAAACAGTTCCAGGATTTTTTATTATTTCTCAACATGAAGCCTCTGGACTGTGACCTCGGACGCTCGTCTGGTTCTGAAAGTTGTTAACAGTTGTTTTTGTGATTAGATGCAAAAAATAAATGAAAAATAAAGACGGCTCCTGAAAGTCAAGCCTCTGCATCATGATTGCACAGAATTTGGTTTTGATGTAGTTGTTAAATGTGTCGTCTTCCATAACTTCTCCAGCCATGAGCTACGTGGAAACAATTACAAACGTGAAAAATTAAATAATTTCAGTAGAAATGTGTTGACTATAAGTTTATTTCATTTTTCTACAAACCAGACTTCATTTAAAAAAACACAGAATTTAAGAACATGTGATGTTTTTTATCCCTGAGTTGAAACTACATGAATCTTTGTGACCTCACAATTATAACTGAAATAAACGACAAAGAGAAAAACATTGACACAAACTTACAACATCAGAATAATCTACATTCACATGATGAGTCAACGTCTCATCTTACAATTCTATACACGAAAATATCTGTTTTCTTTGTGACAAATGACAACAACGTCATCCTGGTTTGGAGGTAAAGAAGAAGGAACGAATGTGATTGGTCGCTGCGTCTTGTATCATGTGACTACCAGAGCAGAATCTGATTGGACAGTTGAAACCGTTTGACTTTGCCTTTTTTTTTAAGACAGTAGAAGGTGCTTTTATTTATTCAAGATTAATATGAACAACATTCATTCATCAAAATAAAATATTGAAAAGACAAATTTAGTGGAACTTAAATTCAGTTTTTGTGTTTCTGTGTCTTTGCCTCTGAACGAATGATTTTTAACTTTTAGTTTCCAAGCGTGGCGCCGCTGTGTCCTTGTTCCGGTTTGAATCCAGCTGCAGCACGCCGTGTCAGTTCAGCATCAGCCCCTCGCTCACCGGCATGTTGATGTGAGCGCTCAGCAGGGGGCGGCTCCGCCCCTCGTGCAGCACGAACACCTTGATGATGTCAGAGATGCCCTTGTCGCTGGTGCACTCCACGAAGGTCTGGACCGGGTAGACCAGCCCGGGCACCAGCAGCGGGATCCTCAGGAACGGGTTCTTCATGCGGTACAGGCCCTCGTCGTACAGGAAGCTGATGGCCAGGTCCATGACGGGCCGACAGGCCGCCGTGTTCTGCACGTTCAGGGTCAGTTTGAAGGACGGACCCAGACCCTGAACCACGGCGTTCATCTTCAGCGGCTGGGAGAGGCTGGAGGACACCGGCGCCAGGCTGGACTCCAGCGCCTTCACGTAAGCGTTGGCGGCGGCGAGGCGCATGCGGCTCAGATCCATCTGGAAGGCGCGGTGCATGGCCACGCCGTTCTCTCGCTCCCGCAGCGTCTGGTCCACGTACAGCTTGGTCTTCTTGGGCACGTTGAGGCGGACGCTCTGGGCCAGCGGCGGCCCGGGGGCGCTGTCCCTGTCATCGAACGCCGCCGTCCTCTTCAGGATCTTTACCATCAGGCCGCCTCCCTTGGTGGTCATGATCAGCGTCCCGTCCTCGCGGCCGTAGCGGCCAAAGCAGATGCTGGTGATGACGTCCGGCGTCTTGATGGCGCTCAGCAGGTTCTTGTCCCGGTACAGCTGCACCTCACAGTTGGCGAGAGCGACCAGAACCGCCTGGAAGCCGCGGGTGGGGAGGTCCATGGCCGCCATGGTGCTGATGGGAGCCGGCAGGACGGTCTGCCACAGCTTCTTCCCCTGAGGACACAACGCCACACACACAGGTCAGCTGCTCCTGTGATTGGTCAGACTCACGTCAGGTGGCGAGTCCCCCCCCCCCAGCTCAATCAGGTGAAGTCAGGCGGTTTCGTGCCTAGGAAGCGGCGTTTACCTTCTGCGTGAAACCCTGCAGAGTCTCGTCGGTGCAGCCGACCACGACGTTCTTCCCGACCCGGACCAGCCCGACCGGGTGGGACGCCAGCTCCACGCAGTACTTGGGTTTGTCCGACTCCCTGAGGAGCAGCGGGCGCACGTCATCATCACGTCATCATCACGTCAACATCACGTCAACATCAGTGAACGTCTTCCGACAGGTCAGAGGTCGTGTTCATGTGTCTCACCTGCGCAGGATGTAGATGTTTCCGTTGCGACACGCCACCGTGATGCGGAACTCCACGTCGAACTGACCCGTCACATCCATCATGGTGGGAGGAGCCGGCAGCGTCATCTACGACAAGTCATTTCAAAAAGCAACAAGAATCAAAGCGCGCTGCCGTTAGAGATCAAAGCCGGACCACCTGCGTTCCTCCGCGGCTCAGGTGCACAGGAAGTGGTCGTGAGGGCACGTTACCTTGGACAGGATGATGAAGGCCTCGGGGTCCAGGACGTACACGTCGCCGCTCTCCGTCCCGATGACCAGGCAGCTGACGCCGTCCTCGTCCGCCGTGCTCTTCTTCAGGGTCCCGATGCAGGTGATCACCGTCTGCAACCACACGCAGAGCATCAGTGAGACGCCACTTCCTGTCTCTGTCTTTAAATAAAAGACGTCATGACAGCTCCCGAAAGTTAAGCCAAATCATCTTGGTCGCCCCCTGGTGGCTGGCTGCAGTATAGTCTGCAAACCTCCATGTGAGCAGATGGGACCAAACCAAAGATTCTGAGTAGAAGTTACATAAAGATCCTCTCGTAGTTTACGATGTTCAGCTGCTGATGATGATGCAACTGTTACCTGTCGTCTGATTGGCTGCTGCTTGTGTAGCTGGACGAACTCGTCCATGTCGGTGGTCTCCAGAGAGAGGAACCTGAGCGAGCGGACGGACAGGGGGACGTCGGCCTTCTTCCTGATGCTCTCCAACATCTCCTTCAGGGTCACAGGGTCGATCTGACCCTCGCCCGCCTGCCGCCACACGTCCTGACCAATCAGAGCAGAGCAACGTGTCACAGGAACACTGGTACCCTGAGAGCGACCACGACACCGACACTCACCTGCTCCAGCGTGTTGACCTCCAGGCCGGGCAGCGTGAACTTGAAGTACGGCCTCAGGTTCTTGTAGACGTAGACGCAGGGTCCGGACGCCACGGCCACGGCGGGGATGCGCGGCTCGTGCAGGTCCATGAAGAACGCCACGAGGCCGGAGGGCAGGTCCAGCAGCGTGCTCTCACTGAGCAGCGCCGTGCCCCGGTACACCTTCAGCTTCATGCCCGACGAGCCGGAGCCCAGGTCGCCGACCACCAGCCGACTCTCTCCGTCCCCGCTGAGGTCGGCCAGGTCAACGCACGCCGAGAAGCTGAAGAGACTCGCCACCGGGTCGTAGTGAGCGTCCAGCCACTTCCCTCCATCGCTGCTCGAGTCACACATGACCTGGTAACACACAGAGGGTAACACACAGAGGGGTTACACACAGAGGGGTTACACACAGAGGGTTACACACAGAGGGGTTACACACAGAGGGGTTACACACAGAGGGTTACACACAGAGGGGTTACACACAGAGGGGTTACACACAGAGGGTTACACACAGAGGGTTACACACAGAGCAACTGGTAACACACAGAGGGGTAACACACAGAGGGTTACACACAGAGGGTTACACACAGAGGGTTACACACAGAGGGTTACACACAGAGGGTTACACACAGAGGGTTACACACAGAGGGTTACACACAGGGTGTGTCCACACAGAGGGGTTACACACAGAGGGGTTACACACAGAGGGGTTACACACAGAGACGCCTGGTAACACACAGAGGGTTACACACAGAGGGGTTACACACAGAGGGGTTACACACAGAGGGGTTACACACAGAGACGCCTGGTAACACACAGAGGGTTACACACAGAGGGGTTACACACAGAGGGGTTACACACAGAGGGGTTACACACAGAGACGCCTGGTAACACACAGAGGGTTACACACAGGGTGTGTCCACACAGGGTGTGTTCACACAGAGGGGTTACACACAGAGGGTTACACACAGAGGCACCTGGTTACACACAGAGGGTTACACACAGGGTGGGTTACACACAGAGGGGTTACACACAGAGGGGTTACACACAGAGCAACTGGTAACACAGAGGGTTACACACAGAGGGGTTACACACAGAGGCGCCTGGTTACACACAGAGGGTAACACACAGAGGGTTACACACAGAGGGTTACACACAGAGGGTTACACACAGAGGGGTTACACACAGAGGGTTACACACAGAGGGTTACACACAGAGGGTTACACACAGAGGCGCCTGGTAACACACAGGGGTTACACACAGAGGGGTTACACACAGGGTGGGTTACACACAGAGGGGTTACACACAGAGGGGTAACACACAGAGGGTTACACACAGGGTGTGTCCACACAGGGTGTGTTCACACAGAGGGGTTACACACAGAGGCACCTGGTTACACACAGAGGGTTACACACAGAGCAACTGGTAACACACAGAGGGTTACACACAGAGGGGTTACACACAGAGGCGCTTGGTAACACACAGAGGGGTTACACACAGAGGCGCCTGGTTACACACAGAGGGTAACACACAGAGGGTTACACACAGAGGGTTACACACAGAGGGTTACACACAGAGGGTTACACACAGAGGGGTTACACACAGAGGGTTACACACAGAGGCGCCTGGTAACACACAGAGGGGTTACACACAGGGTGGGTTACACACAGAGGGGTTACACACAGAGGGGTTACACACAGAGGGGTTACACACAGGGTGGGTTACACACAGAGGGGTTACACACAGAGGGGTTACACACAGAGGGGTTACAAACAGAGGGGTTACACACAGGGTGGGTTACACACAGGGTGGGTTACACACAGGTGTGTTACTCACAGGTGTGTTACTCACAGGTTAGTTACACACAGGTGTGTTACACACAGGTGTGTTACTCACAGGTGTGTTACTCACAGGTTAGTTACACACAGGTGTGTTACTCACAGGTGTGTTACTCACAGGTTAGTTACACACAGGTGTGTTACTCACAGGTTAGTTACACACAGGTGTGTTACACACAGGTGTGTTACTCACAGATGTGTTACACACAGGTGTGTTACTCACAGGTTAGTTACACACAGGTGTGTTACACACAGGTGTGTTACTCACAGGTGTGTTACTCACAGGTTAGTTACACACAGGTGTGTTACACACAGGTGTGTTACTCACAGGTGTGTTACACACAGGTGTGTTACTCAAAGGTTAGTTACACACAGGTGTGTTACTCACAGGTGTGTTACTCACAGGTTAGTTACACACAGGTGTGTTACTCACAGGTTAGTTACACACAGGTGTGTTACACACAGGTGTGTTACTCACAGGTTAGTTACACACAGGTGTGTTACACACAGGTGTGTTACTCACAGGTTAGTTACTCACAGGTGTGTTACTCACAGGTTAGTTACACACAGGTTAGTTACACACAGGTGTGTTACTCACAGGTTAGTTACACACAGGTGTGTTACTCACAGGTTAGTTACTCACAGGTGTGTTACTCACAGGTTAGTTACACACAGGTTAGTTACACACAGGTTAGTTACACACAGGTGTGTTACTCACAGGTTAGTTACACACAGGTTAGTTGTTAGTTACACACAGGTGTGTTACACACAGGTGTGTTACTCACAGGTGTGTTACACACAGGTTAGTTACACACAGGTTAGTTACTCACAGGTTAGTTACACACAGGTTAGTTACACACAGGTGTGTTACACACATGTGTGTTACTCACAGGTTAGTTACACACAGGTGTGTTACTCACAGGTTAGTTACACACAGGTGTGTTACACACAGGTTAGTTACACACAGGTTAGTTACTCACAGGTTAGTTACACACAGGTTAGTTACACACAGGTGTGTTACACACAGGTGTGTTACTCACAGGTTAGTTACACACAGGTGTGTTACACACAGGTGTGTTACTCACAGGTTAGTTACTCACAGGTGTGTTACTCACAGGTTAGTTACACACAGGTTAGTTACACACAGGTGTGTTACACACAGGTTAGTTACACACAGGTTAGTTACTCACAGGTTAGTTACACACTGATCAGTAACTGGTTAACAACAGATCATGAAGCATCAGGGTTTGTAACGATATTAATTATGATGTTAATATTTATAAAACAATGTGTTGGATTAATAATCATCACAGGTGAGGAGGAGTTCACCATGACAACCAGGCTGTTCCACCAGCGGCTGTTCTATCAGCTCAGCTAATCCCCCGCCTCCGTCACCGTTGTCATGGAGACGTCTCGCGGATCCAGGCGTCTTGTTTGGTCTGAGGAACACGATCGATGATCGATGTGATCGATTCAGACGAGAACAGACGATTACCTGGTCCTGGTCCTGGTCCTGGTCCTGGTTCTGGTCCTGGTCCTGGTCCTGGTCCTGGTCCCGGTCTTGATCTTGATAATAGGTCTTGATCCTGATCCGGCTCTGCGCCGTCCCCCTCTGATGATGTCATCAACACACGCCGATCAGTACTTTTAAAATATTTTCTTGATTGGATTTTGTAAAAACCTGAACAGTTGAATCATGTTTTTCTAAATGTGAATAATAATAATAATAATAATAATAATAATAATAATAATCTTTGTGATCTTTTCCTCTTCTTGTCTCTTCAGTCAAACTTCGTAATCTCGCGAGATCCTGACCGACACCTGTGACGTAGTCTTTTTCCGGCTCTGTGATTGGTCGTCAGGTCCCTGTTTAAACAGTGGAGCTGCGTTCAGGTGTTGTTTACGTGTTGTTTACGTGTTGTTTACGTGTTGTTTACACACCCTCACGGACTGTAGCGTCAGTGACTCACGAAGTCAACACATGTGATCACGGTTCTCATGTCATCTGCATATTAATCTTATGAATCATATTATAAATCCATCACGGAGGAGTCGCTCCGAACCCGCGGGATCGCCTCAGTCTCGCGAGAGTTGGTCTTGTTGGCGGATCATTCGAACCCGCGGCGCGAGGCGACTCGATGAGTTCTGTGAGTTAACTAGTGAGGGAAGTTCAGGGAACTAGAGTTCAGAGAAACGTGCGGCTGGTTCCCGCACGTTTCACGTGTTCCCGCACGACATGTGAACACGTGCGGGAACACGTGAACAGGGACGTGTCTGTGTGAGGTAGAAACTGTGTGTTCGTGAGGGGGAGCTAGCTGTGGCTAATGCTAACAACACCGTTAGCCTCTGAAGCTAGCTAGCTGTGGCTAACAACACCGTTAGCCTCTGAAGCTAGCTCATCAAACAAGTAGCTCACGTCTTCAGTGATGACGCTGTTTCCTTATGAACTGGGACATTTCATTTCTTTAGCTTGTGTGTAGTTTGAGGTTTTAACTTTAGTCTTTTGTTCTGTCCTGACGTTGTTCTCTTGTTTATAATTGTTGTTCATATTATCGTCCCCTCGTCTTTTCTCATCTGTGTTGAGACCTTTTCAACGACCACGTTATACGTCTCTATGGGTTTATCCCACATCAGATGTTCTATGAATGAGACTAAGTGTGTGTGTGTGTGTGTGTGTATGTGTGTGTGTGTGTGTGTGTGTGTGTGTGTGTGTGTGTGCAGACATGATGGAGTCTTGTTTGGCCGGGAAGCCGGAGCGCGTGGGACCAGTGGAGGTGGATGACATCAGGAGAGACCTGCTGGGGGAGTTTGCTGCTCTCCCAGTGAAGGTAGGTGAGCAGGTGTGTAGAACCGAGCTGATGAGCAGAACCTGGTGATGACCCTGGTGTTTCTCACAGGTCGGAGGTCAGTCGGAGAACCTGCAGGTCTACCTGAGGGTTCGACCGTTCACCGCCAACGAGAGCGGCAGCGCAGAGTCCCAGGTAACCTCGCCTCCTCTGCAGTTGGTTGCTTAGTTACAGAAACACTCAGAATGAGGAACAGCGGGGGTGACAAGTAACAGCGAGGATTTCTTTTGAATGAAGGAGAATCGTATCAACCTGAATGAATGTGTTTTCTTCTGAAGGAGTGTGTGACCATCGAGGGGCCGGACACCGTGGTGCTGAAGGCTCCCAGGAGCTGTCAATCAAAGTCCCTCCCACAGACCGCTCAGAGGTTCAGCTTCACGCAGGTAACCGTGGCAACATCATTGTTCCGTGCAAAGAAATGTTGACTTTACCGTCGAAGCTTTTTCCAAATGGTGTTGATGACATGTGGTGTGTGGAGGTGTTCGCTGCGGAGGCGAGTCAGAGGACGGTGTTCGAGTCTTCGGTCCGAGGTCTGGTCCGAGATGTTCTGGAAGGAGGGAACTGTCTGGTGTTCACGTACGGAGTCACCAACGCTGGGAAGACCTTCACCTTCCTCGGTCAGAGCATCACCGCATTCCACTGAGTCACGTGACAGAAGAGAACTCATGATTTTACTTTGATTCCTGTGTGAATAGTTTCTGTTTCTTTAACCTTGTACGCTAGTAATTTTGATTTAATGGACCGACAATATTTAAAAGGCTTTTCCAGAGCCCAACATAGAAAGCTATTCATATAATCTGTCTGAATAAAACTTAGGGAATCAGCTCAGAGGGGAAATGTTGTTCTAGGTGACGTCCAATCAACTAGTGGAAACAGAAAACTCAAACTTTAAGAGACTGGAACCAGGAAGTGTTCAGCATTTGTTGAGTGTTCTGCAGGTTCTGAGTGTTGTTGTCTCTCAGGTTCTGAGTGTTGTTGTCTCTCAGGTTCTGAGTGTTGTTGTCTCTCAGGTTCTGAGTGTTGTTGTCTCTCAGGTTCTGAGTGTTGTTGTCTCTCAGGTTCTGAGTGTTGTTGTCTCTCAGGTTCTGAGCGTTGTTGTCTCTCAGGTTCTGAGCGTTGTTGTCTCTCAGGTTCTGAGTGTTGTTGTCTCTCAGGTTCTGAGTGTTGTTGTCTCTCAGGTTCTGAGTGTTGTTGTCTCTCAGGTCCGGACCACGACTCCGGTCTGCTGCCCAGGTCTCTGTCCGTCATCTTCAACAGCATCGAGGGCCGTCTGTACGCTCGCTCCGACCTGAAGCCGCAGCGCTGCAGAGACTTCAGCCGCCTGACTCCAGACCAGCAGGCGGCTGAGAGCAGCAGCAAGAGGAACCTGCTGCGGCTGCTGAAAGAGGTGAGACACACACAAACACAACACAAACACACACACACACACACACACACACACAGAAACATCCTGAGACAGTTTGACATCGTTGTTCTCTTCTTACTGCAGAGTGACAAAAGTCAGACGTCTGGACGATCAACGTTTCTGGAAGGTTGGTGACTTGGTTTCAGGTCAACAGTGAGAAATCAGATCAGCTGCAGAACTGAATGTGTGTGTGTATCTGTTTGTGTGTGTGTGCGTGTATCTGTTTGTGTTTGTGTGTGTGTATCTGTGTGTGTGTGCAGGCTCGTCTCTCAGCACCGACAGTATGAACAGTGTCTCTGAAGCCGACAGTTTCTGTCTGGACGTGGATTCAAACGTCCGTTTCTCTGTCTGGGTTTCATTCTGCGAGATTTACAACGACAACATCCATGACCTTCTGGAGCAGGTGACACACACACACACACACACACACACACACACACACAGACACACACTTATGTTTTATCCAACAGTCGGTGCTCCAGATCTGCATCAAAATGTAATGAGTTCTTTTGACTCATAAATCATCTTTCACTAAATGTGTGGGTTCATTCTGCTGACTCACAGACAGTCGTGTCACCAGCCTCGTTTTATGATGTGATAATGATGTGATAATGATGTGATAATGATGTGATAATGATGTGATAATGATGTGATAATGATGTTACAAACACGCCACATCACTGTTATTAAATCACTGAGTCGTGAAAACAACCTGGATTTTAACTGTCCTGACGACGATCTGTGGTCGATGGTCTGACGACTCTGTGTCGTTCAGGTTCCCGGAGGTCACCACAAGAGGGCGGTGCTGCGTCTGTCTCAGGACGTCAAAGGGAACTCCTTCATCAAAGGTAACACGGCATGTTGTGTCAAAATGTCACTTCTCCTTCAGGTATCATTTCTTCTCATGTGGGATTTTTTTTTTTTAGGGTGTAAGATGAAATAATAATTGGTGTGTGTGTGTGTGTGTGTGCGTTCGTGTGTGTGTGCGTTCGTGTGTGCGTGTGTGCGTGTGTGCGTGTGTGTGTGTGTGTGTGTGTTCAGACCTGCGCTGGGTCCAGGTGAACAGCTCGGAGGAGGCGTACCGAGTGATGAAGATCGGGAAGAAGAACCAGAGTTTCTCCTCCACCAAACTGAACCAGGCGTCCAGCAGGAGGTCAGCTGATCAGTTTTTGTTGGTGTGTCGGGTGGAGGTCAGCTGATCAGTTTGTGGGTGTGTCGGGTGGAGGTCACATGATCAGTTTGGGGGTGTGTCGGGTGGAGGTCAGCTGATCAGTTTGGGGGTGTGTCGGGTGGAGGTCACATGATCAGTTTGTGGGTGTGTCGGGTGGAGGTCCCATGATCCTGTGACCAGCGTCTTCTTTGTCTCTGCAGCCACAGCATCTTCTCCGTCAGGATCCTGAAAGTGGACGACGTGGGAGTTCCCAGAGTCCTCGGCATCAGCGAGTCCGTGTCTCTGCACATTTCACTGGTGGCGTGTGGTGACCTCAGAGGCTGCGCTGACTGTGTGTGCGTTGTGTGTTTAGGTTGGCGTTGTGTGATCTCGCCGGCTCGGAGCGTTGCTCTCGGACTCAAAACACTGGAGAGAGACTCAAAGAGGCGGGAAACATCAACAGCTCTCTGCTGACGCTCGGGAAGTGCATCAACGCCATGAGACTGAACCAACACGCCAAGTACGCCACTGTGCTGTGTGGGGGGGGGGGTGGGAGTGTGGGAGTGTGTTAGTGTGTTCATGCAGGAGTGTAACTGTGTCTCATGTCTCTGCAGGTTCCAGCATCACATTCCCTTCAGGGAGTCCAAACTGACCCACTTCCTGCAGTTCTTCTTCTGTGGTGCCGGACGCGTCTCGATGGTCGTCAACATCAATCAGAACGCCGCCTGCTTCGACGAGACGCTCAACGTCCTCAAGTTCTCTGCGCTCGCTCAGAAGGTCGGAGACTGGATTCATATTTCATTTCCTGTAGAGAAGCTTCATTTCATCTTGAATATAAGTGTTTGACCAACGATGAGACGTTGACCCCTTCAGGTGGTGGTGGTGACCTCCAGGCCCGTGGTCCCCGACGACGCCCCCCACAGGTCGGCCATGGAACTGTCTATGATCATCGATGAGGCCGACCAGCGCAGGAACGTGTCGGGCCGGGGCAGGAAGAGCTCGCTGGTCGCCTGGGAGACGACCTTGGAGGATGTGTTTGAGGATGAAGATGATGTGGGGGAGAGCGTGATGGAGGGAACTGTGCTGGAGGCCGGAGGTGAGGAGGAGGAGGAAGAGGACGTGACCATGGAGGAAGAAGAGAAGGTAAAAATACACACGGTTACTTATGGTCTTTATATACAGTCCCTGATGGTATTGAGTTCAACGTGTGTGTGTGTGTGTGTGTGTGTGTGTGTGTCTGTCTGTGTGTGTGTGTCTGTGTGTGTGTGTGTGTGTGTGTGTCTGTCTGTGTGTGTGTGTCAGTCGGACAGGGAGGCGGCGCTGCGTCTGGTCTTGGAGGCTCAGATCAGAGAAGAAGTCAGCTCTGAGTTCATGGAGCTTTTTAACAAGATGGAGAAAGATTACAGGTAACAGGCTCGTGGTCATGTGACCAAGATCAAACTGAAGAAGCAATAACAACAGGGTTTCCCCCAGAAAACTTGCTTAGCCTGGTGGTAGGGCTGCTAGAAGGCAGCCGCGGGGGGGGGGGTGAGTCGGATTTTGAGCTGGACACCACTGTTTCTTATACTCTAAACATGTTGCACTTTGTTTAATATGCACACCTAACTTTTTTATTTTTTTAAGGGGTTAAATAGAAACTTTGAGTTGCACTGCTGACTTAACTTATAAGCCCTCTTTTTTATTTATTTTTATCACGTTGGAGTTGCTAGTTTAAACCGACAGTTTTGCACTTTAATATTTGAGCCTTTGTTTACATTTTGTTTTGTGCTGCTTTATATGGTGACATACAGTTTGTTGTTATCAAAATAAAATTAACTGAATTGAAATGGTCAATTTGATTTTTTGGGAGGAAAATTAATCGTTTAGATTAATCGATAGAAAAATAGTCGTTAGTGGCAGCCCTACTTAATATTAAAAAAAAATCAAGTTTGCTGTGAACATAGCAGCCAGGCGTCTTATTTCAGAAACAATGAACCGTAACAGTTTGGTTACCAATAAAAGATAAGCCTACTACTTCTTTGCTTTCAGCCAGCTACTCAAACAGACAAGCAACAAAATAACAAACAAACAAAATACACAGGCAAGTGTCGGCCTACTTTGAAATAAATTAAACACAGAACTTTGTAGGGCTATTTGAGTCCTCCTCATATTTGTGGAAAATGTATGAAATAAGAAGTTCCCTATTTTTAAATAAATAAAACCATATAGCTGCAGCCTAATCGTGTAACGGACTGGGTTTATGTTTATGTTTGGTTTTGACGTTCAGTAAAACACTGTTGAAGGAGCGTTCTGATGTCCGAGGGTCAGTGAAGGGGTCGGGGTGGGACATGTGACTGTTTGGACCAATAGGATGGGGTTGTTTGGGGATCGGGGCTCAATGAGGAAGTGAAGTGTTGATGTGCGCGAGTGACGGATTTATTTATTTTTTTAAATAAAAAAAACAAGCGACGCTTAGCCTGGCAGGGGGGGGGGAGTATAGCCTGGCGGCCCCCCAGGCCTATACAGCACTGAGGGAAACCCTGAACAAACAGCTGTGTTCTGTCAGTAACACCTGTGTGTGTGTGTGTGTGTGTGTGTGTGTGTGTGTGTGTGTGTGTGTGTGTGTGTGTGTGTCTGTGTGTGTGTGTCTGTGTCTGTGTGTGTGTCTGTGTGTGTGTGTGTGTCTGTGTGTGTCTGTGTGTGTGTGTGTCTCAGTGATCGTCTGGATAAGGAGAGGGAGATCCTGGAGGAGCGGGCCGAGCGGCGGGTGGAGATCCTGAAGAACCTGGTCAGTAAGACGGTCGACCTCTCTGCTGCAAACGCTGGAAGCAACAAGGTCAGTGTTTCCCTGTGGTCGGGTGGGTGTGGCTTCACGCTGTAGTTCAGGAAGCACATTACAGAAGCTCCGCCCTGTCAGCTGATTGGTTGGTTGTCAGGAGGAACAGGTGGCTGTGTTGGAGGGAATCATCAGCTCGATGAGCGAAGACCTGGAGAAGATCAAAGAGGACGCACAGAGCGTTCAACACTGTCTGAACAGACGCACACACACTGCAGGTACACACACACACACTGCAGGTACACACACACACACACACTGCAGGTACACACACACACTGCAGGTACACACACACATTGCAGGTACACACACACACTGCAGGTACACACACACAGACACTGCAAGTACACACACACACTGCAGGTACACACACACACACTGCAGGTACACACACACACTGCAGGTACACACACACACACACTGGAGGTACACACACACACACTGCAGGTACACACACACACACACACTGCAGGTACACAGACACTGCAGGTACACACACACACACACACTGCAGGTACACACACACACACACTGCAGGTACACACACACTGCAGGTACACACACACTGCAGGTACACAAACACACACTGCAGGTACACACACACACACACACACTGCAGGTACACACACACACACACACTGCAGGTACACACACACACTGCAGGTACACACACACACACTGCAGGTACACACACACAGACACTGCAAGTACACACACACACTGCAGGTACACACACACAGACACTGCAAGTACACACACACACTGCAGGTACACACACACACACTGCAGGTACACACACACACTGCAGGTACACACACACACTGCAGGTACAAACACACACTGCAGGTACACACACACACTGCAGGTACACACACAGTGTTACTGTTTGCTGGCTGTAACTTTGACCTCTGACCTCTGTGCTGCAGAGCTGGAGGCGTTGCGCTTGGAGAAGCTTCAGACTCAGGATCAGCTCCAGGAAGCTGTGGAGGTACTGTAGCTGATCTGTCTTCTTCTGTGGTGTGTGTGTGACGACCCTTTCTTCTTCTGTGGTGTGTGTGTGACGACCCTTTCTTCTTCTGTGGTGTGTGTGTGTGACGACCCTTTCTTCTTCTGTGGTGTGTGTGTGACGACCCTTTCTTCTTCTGTGGTGTGTGTGTGACGACCCTTTCTTCTTCTGTGGTGTGTGTGTAACGACCCTTTCTTCTTCTGTGGTGTGTGTGTGACGACCCTTTCTTCTTCTGTGGTGTGTGTGTGACGACCCTTTCTTCTTCTGTGGTGTGTGTGTGACGACCCTTTCTTCTTCTGTGGTGTGTGTGTGACGACCCTTTCTTCTTCTGTGGTGTGTGTGTGTGACGACCCTTTCTTCTTCTACTGGTTTGAGCCGATGTGGTGAAGTCACCTTAGAGAACCAGGACCACCGATGAAACGTGTTCATGTGAAACTCCTGTTCAGCTGTTCATGAACGCATCACGTGAAGGGCGGCGTGCTGCCTTCAGGGTGGAATGTGTCGGCTTGTTTTACGCTCTTTGATTGGACGGTCACACACACACCCCCACCCCCCCCCCCCCCGTGACCTCACCTGATGTTTGGCTGTTTTCTAGAGTCTGGAGCAGCAGCGACAGAAGCTCTCCGAGCTGATGGACATGTGTGGGCAGAAAGACACCGTCATCAACCGAGTGCAGGCGGCCATGGACAAGACGGTGGAGGACGCCACCCGAGACGTAAGCACGCTGCCCCCCCCCCCCCCCCATCAGAGCAGAAACGTTCAATCCATCATTCAATCAACCCATCGACAGGAAGATAAACAGCAGCTGTAACCATGTGTTGTCAGAGAGCTCTGGTGGAGGCCGTCCGGGCGGAGCTGGAGACGTGTCGCTGTCGGCAGAGACGAGAGGAGGACGAGGACAGGGACAAGAGGATGGAGGAGGAGCTTAACCACAGGAGGAGACGGGAGGAGGAGTTTGAGGAGATGATGAGGAGACAAAGGACGGAGAGGGGGGAGGAGGCCGAGGAAGACGAGGATGTGGCGAGGAAGGACCTGGAGGAGGAGCTGCTGAGACGACAGAAGGAGGTGGAGGACCTGAAGAAGAAGCAGGGTCAGCTGACGCAGGAGGTCGACGCCCTGAGAGGTGAGAGCTGGACCTTTTCCTCTCTAAAGATATGTAATATGTAAACATTTCTCTTGATTACAAGTTCCACAACAAACTATAAACTACTTTGGGCCAAATATTAGTCTGGGACCGATGACGAAGATGATTCTGCCCCCCCCCCCCCCCCCTCTCTCTCTCCCTGCAGCAGTGGAGTGTGCTGAGTGTCTCTCGCTCTTTTCCTCTCTGGAGGCGGAGCAGAAGGAAGCCGCCCGGCTGACGAAGGAGAACAAAGCTCTCGTAAACGGAATCTTCCACCTGCAGACGGAGGTGCAGCTCTTCTTCTTTGACACTTTCTTCTTCACTTGTCTGACCCGGACACAGCAGCGCCCACAGCGCCCCGGTGGTCTGTCACAGAACTGCAATAAAACTGTTTAGACTTACACAACTGAGAAACTGGAACCAGGAGTTGTTTCATATTTGGGCTTGAAAGAAATTCACTTGAACTGTTAATTAATTAATTAATTAATTAATTAATTAATTAATTAATTAATTAATTAATTGATTGATTAATTGATTCTTTAATAAAATGGATGATGATTAATTTCAGTTAATCCATGATAAGATTGTTTCCATTGATTGGTTCTCTCTGTGCTGTGGCTCCCACTGTTCTCTAACTTTTTCATATTCTGTTAATTCAACGGCCGTCCAGATGACCAGCATCCAGAAGCAGCTCCAAGAGAAGACGGACAGATCTGACAGCCTATCAGAGCAGCTCGACAGCACACAGACCCGCCTCCAGGGTCTGCAGAGCCAATCGGAAGAGAAGAGCAGGACCATCAACAGTCTGACCGACGAAGTGGAGACGCTGAGACACAGAGCGAAGGTCTCTTTGATGGGATCAGCTGTTTATATAACTTGATCGATCATTCATTGGTCAGCTTGTAATGATTTCAAAAGGGGGCGTGTTTAAATTGATAATCCTGTCATTAGTTATTATTGATCTGTTCTCCATCCTATAGCTAACTTCATATTTCACCGTGATGTTGATGACAGCGGAAGGTTCTTTGGTTGAATTCGCTAATTGATTAATTGATTGATGGATGTTTCAGGAGGGGGAGGGGCATAGTGTTTTCCACACTGCCATGGACGAGCTGAAGAAGGAGAGCGAGGCGGCGCTGGAGAGATCCGCCCACAAATCACAACAGATCCAAGATCTGCTGAGAGAGAGGAGCGGCCTGCAGGAAACCCTGATGCACAGGTGCACTGATGACTCATCAGGACTGTTACCAATCAGGTTCATTGATTCATGTAAAACAATGTTGAAGACTCCTCCTCCACTGTTCATCAGAGAAAACAGGTGTAAGGAGCTCTTGGAGGAGCTGGCCAATCAGAGAGCAGAAAACTCCCGTGCAAGGGCGGAGCCTGATTCAGAGGGCGGAGCTCTGCGAGGCAGGGAGGAAGGGAGGAAGAGAGAAGAGAGAGAGAAACCAGGTGAGAAAAACCAGGAAGTGTAGAATCATCATGAAGGTTGAGACCAAACACAGAGTTGACATCTAATGAAACCATGTCCATCGTATTCACTCTGAGGGTCTTCTGTCCGTCCCCCGGCTGATGGCTTCAAGAGAAGAGAAGAGAATCCTTTATTATTCCCACAATGGGGAAATCTGCAAATTTGACTCTTGAGGGTTCAGAGCAGAAGAAGTTCATCTTGTTAAGATCTATACAAATAAAATTGAATTTTATATATGTGTGTATATATATGTATATGTGTATGTATGTGTATACATATGTGTGTATATATGATTATAAATACAATTAATAAAGACATATACTGTTTGTTTCAGAGCTGCAGAGAGTGGTGATGGACCAAGAGAAACTTGTGTCAGAAGCTGTGACCCAGACTGAGACTGTGAAACAACAAGGTAACATTAGTCTGATCTGAGGGTCTGGATCTGAGGGTCTGAGGGTCTGTGGGTCTGGATCTGAGGGTCTGTGGGTCTGGATCTGAGGGTCTGTGGGTCTGGATCTGAGGGTCTGAGGGTCTGAGGGTCTTTGGGTCTGGATCTGAGGGTCTGTGGGTCTGGATCTGAGGGTCTGTGGGTCTGTGGGTCTGAGGGTTTGTGGGTCTGAGGGTCTGTGGGTCTGGATCTGAGGGTCTGTGGGTCTGGATCTGAGGGTCTGTGGATCTGAGGGTCTGAAGGTCTGTGGATCTGAGGGTCTGTGGGTCTGTGGATCTGAGGGTCTGTGGGTCTGGATCTGAGGATCTGAGGGTCTTTGGGTCTGAGGGTCTGTGGATCTGAGGGTCTGTGGATCTGAGGGTCTGTGGATCTGTGGATCTGGATCTGAGGATCTGAGGGTCTGGATCTGAGAGTCTTTGGGTCTGGATCTGAGGGTCTGTGGATCTGAGGGTCTTTGGATCTGAGGGTCTGTGGATCTGTGGGTCTGGATCTGAGGATCTGGATCTGAGGATCTGGATCTGAGGGTCTGTGGATCTGAGGGTCTGAGGATCTGGATCTGAGGGTCTGTGGATCTGAGGGTCTGTGGATCTGAGGGTCTGTGGATCTGAGGATCTGGATCTGAGGGTCTGTGGATCTGGATCTGAGGGTCTGTGGATCTGGATCTGAGGGTCTGTGGATCTGAGGGTCTGTGGATCTGAGGGTCTGAGGGTCTGTGGATCTGGATCTGAGGGTCTGTGGATCTGAGGGTCTGTGGATCTGAGGGTCTGTGGATCTGAGGGTCTGAGGGTCTGTGGATCTGGATCTGAGGGTCTGTGGATCTGAGGGTCTGTGGATCTGAGGGTCTGTGGATCTGAGGGTCTGTGGGTCTGTGGATCTGAGGGTCTGTGGATCTGAGGGTCTGTGGATCTGTGGATCTGAGGATCTGAGGGTCTGTGGATCTGAGGATCTGAGGGTCTGTGGATCTGAGGGTCTGTGGATCTGAGGGTCTGTGGATCTGGATCTGAGGGTCTGAGGATCTGTGGATCTGGATCTGAGGGTCTGTGGATCTGAGGGTCTGAGGGTCTGAGGGTCTGAGGGTCTGAGGATCTGGATCTGTTGTGTTTCAGATCAGAAGGTGAACGTGGAGGCAGAGGAGAGGAAAGGGTCGGTGGTGGAGGAGCTGAAGGAGGAGATGCACAGACTCCAGGAGAAGAGGGGGAGACGAGAGAGGGAAGAAGAAGAAGAAGGAGGGAGGAGCAAGAAGTATGAGGAGGTGAAGAGAGAGATGGAGAGACTACAGAGAGTGAAGGAGGAGAGAGAGAAACACAAACAGGTCAGTTCATCACAGAGGAATCAAAACTCACCTGGAAGACTCTCTGACCCACAACGTGTGTGTGTGTGTGTGTGTGTGTGTGTGTGTGTGTGTGTGTGTGTGTGTGTCTGTGTGTGTCTGTGTGTGTCTGTCTGTGTGTCTGTGTGTCTGTCTGTGTGTGTCCTTGTCCCTGAGCAGGACCTTCATGTGTCTCCTCAGAGATCCAACATGGCCGACAGGAAGAAAATCAAAACCACCGGGAGGAAGAGGAAGAGCTGCGAAGTGGAGGTGTGTGTGTGTGTGTGAACATCATCTTGTGTGTGTGTGTGTGTGTGAACATCATCTTGTGTGTGTGTGTGTGTGTGAACATCATCTTGTGTGTGTGTGTGTGTGTGAACATCATCTTGTGTGTGTGTGTGTGTGTGAACATCATCTTGTGTGTGTGTGTGTGTGTGAACATCATCTTGTGTGTGTGTGTGTGTGTGAACATCATCTTGTGTGTGTGTGTGTGTGAACATCATCTTGTGTGTGTGTCTGTTTGTGTGTGAGAGAACATCATCTTGTGTGTGTGTGTGAGAGAACATCATCTTGTGTGTGTGTGTGTGTGAACATCATCTTGTGTGTGTGTGTGTGTGTGTGAACATCATCTTGTGTGTGTGTGTGTGTGAACATCATCTTGTGTGTGTGTCTGTTTGTGTGTGAGAGAACATCATCTTGTGTGTGTGTGTGAGAGAACATCATCTTGTGTGTGTGTGTGAGAGAACATCATCTTGTGTGTGTGTGTGTGTGTGTGAGAGAACATCATCTTGTGTGTGTGTGTGAGAGAACATCATCTTGTGTGTGTGTGTGTGTGTGTGTGTGTGAGAGAACATCATCTTGTGTGTGTGTTTGTGTGTGTGTGTGTGTGAACATCATCTTGTGTGTGTTTCAGATGCTGGTGACCAGTGAGAACAAGAGGAACAAAGGGAGAGAAAACGCACAAAGTTCTCATCAGGTGAGGGGGAGTGGAGGGGGATGGAGGGGGGGTGGAGAGGCAGGGGGATGGGGGGGGTGAGAAGCTGTCTAACATGTGACTCTCTCTCTCTCCAGTCGGCGGCGGTGAAGAGAGACGGCGGCGCCCTGCAGAAGATCGGAGAGTTGATCCACAGCTCTCCGTCCATCCTGGGCAGCAAAGGTCAGAGTTCAACTTCAACACACACACTGCCCCCTGGTGGACAGTCACACAAGTACCATGAATTCAATGTTGTGATTTTGAGACGTTTAACCTTGAAGGGATAGTTCACCGTAAAAGCAAAATTCAATTGATAAACGGTTTCGACTGATTCATGAAACAAAGTACAACCACAGAACAGCTTGATGACATCACAGGAGCAGTTGTGATGTCATCACAGGAGCAGTTGTGATGTCATCACAGGAGCAGTTGTGATGTCATCACAGGAGCAGTTGTGATGTCATCGTTCTCCAGTCTGTTGGATTCTGCTCTGACGCTGTTCACCCGTAAACTCCACAAGTGTTTGTGGACTTAAACACTCCACCCCCCCGTCCCCCCGTCCCCCCCGTCCCCCCGTCCCCCCCGTCCTCTTTTGGTTCTTTAATGGAAAAGACTTTTGTAAAGTTTTGTTTGTAGTAACAACAGGAAACAGCCGGCTGATCTATCGCTTGTTTATTAATCAACAACTTAAAAACAGGAGGTTGTTTCTCATTGGTTTCTACTCGTCGTCTCTGCAGCGAAAACCATCATCGGCCTCGTTCACTCCGTGGAGCGGGAGGCGGTTACCATGGTGACCAGACCCCGGCGAGGACGGAGGAAGCTTTATAAAACAGATGCTTCGTCGCCACTGTTTGTCTCTCCGCACACGGTGAGACAGGCGGCCATTTTATGAACAAGTCATTCAGGATTTTAGAAACAGTCTGAGCCAATTACAGTCATCAGGATGATTCTAATGTGACGAGTTGTTTTGATGCAGACGCCCGGAGGAGCGGAGGAGGAGAAGGAGAGTGATCACCTGATCATCAGGAGACAGCTGCGCTCCAAAACCTGCAGGAAGTGACCTCATCGTCTCGTGACATCACTACTTTTTAAGAACTCAGAAGAATCAAGTCTGACACTTTTCTTGTGTTTGGCTAAATTACTGCACAGTTCATGTTTTGTCTGATGATGATTTTTAGATATTTACTTTTGGTTTCAGGACCTTTTTGTTGTCGGGGGCAATAAAGCCAAAATGTTGAATCTTTCATTTGATAAAAAAATAAAAACTATTCTCCGCCTCCTCTGCTTCACTTTACTGCTCGAGACAGTTTTTTATATCAACTTCTATCTGAAACGGATTCTTATGACACCAGATTAAAGTGAAAACAAACAATGTGTCAATGGTTAATTCTACGAACATGGTTTTTATATTCGTTTCAACTTTAAATCCACAGAGTAAAGACTTGAAACCGGAACAGATTGTTTCACCGGCTGAGCCTCAAACTGGGTATGAATCAGAACCTGAGAGGAAGATGTTGATTAAAACCAGAATTAAATGAAAAATGTAAACGTATAAAAACCAAAACAGGAAACGCGTGACTTTGACAGAATGTTCATTGTTTCCTTCGCTTGTTTTTCTGACAAAAGGTATAAAACAATTTCAAGACATTTTATTTTCTGTCACCAAGGTAACAAACAGGTGGACTGTTCCTCCTTCACTCCTGTCCCAGCAGGACTCTTATTTTGACAGGAACAGGAAGCTCACAGTCAGAATGACTTGACGTGGTTTGGACAAACTGACCTGAGTTCAAAACCTAGAGGACGTGTTTGTTCCTCTGACATAAAAACAGGAGTTCAACGCTACGAGCTGAAAGCGGTGCCGCAGTCCGATTGGCTGGCTAGGCTGTGGGGGAGGGGCTCATGCTTTGTGGGCGGGGCAGGCAGCAGCGACGAATCCCGGCAGCGCTACAGAGGATGAGCGCGCTCGCCAGCTGGGCGGAGCCACTGAGCAGGAACGTGGCTGTGTAACTTCCTGTGATGTCCACCAGCCAACCTGCAGACCACAGAAGAAGAGTTCAGTTGTGACATCAGACCAATCAGACATAAGAATGAGCACCTCGCCAGGCGTGACACTGACGACACTGAAAACCAACAAAAGTCATGACTGACCTGCGATGGGGGGGCTGACGAGATATGGGACGGCGTGGAGGAAATAGACCACGCCCAGCGCCGAGGACAGGTGCTGAGCTCCCACCACATCCGACGTCACCACAGGGATCAGCGCCACGTAGGCGCCATCGAAGTATCCGTAGAGAACTGCGAAGGGCACGAGGATCGGGAACGAGCGAAGCATCGGAATGAAGAGGCAGCAGAGACCCTCCATCGCCACGGCGACGACGTAACAGGTGAGACGGAACGGCTTCAAACACCTGAGACGAGCAAACACGACCACATTAACCACGACCACATTAACCACGACCACATTAACCACCACCACATTAACCACCACCACATTAACCACGACCACATTAACCACGACCACATTAACCACGACCACATTAACCACGACCACATTAACCACGACCACATTAACCACGACCACATTAACCACGACCACATTAACCACGACCACATTAACCACGGTGAATTATTGATCTGCTTGTTACACTTTGTCCTTTAAAGAGAAACAAGAAGAAAAGGTGAAACAGTTTGGAGTGGAGCGATGAGTTCACTGTCCGTCCGTCAGCAGAGCGTCCACTCGTCTCCTCCTCCTCCAGAGACTCGGCAGAGCGTCCACACGTCTCCTCCTCCTCCAGAGACTCGGCAGAGCGTCCACACGTCTCCTCCTCCTCCAGAGACTCAGCAGAGCGTCCACACGTCTCCACCTCCAGAGACTCAGCAGAGCGTCCACTCGTCTCCTCCTCCTCCAGAGACTCGGCAGAGCGTCCACTCGTCTCCACCTCCTCCAGAGACTCGGCAGAGCGTCCACACGTCTCCTCCTCCTCCAGAGACTCAGCAGAGCGTCCACACGTCTCCTCCTCCAGAGACTCAGCAGAGCGTCCACTCGTCTCCTCCAGAGACTCGGCAGAGCGTCCACTCGTCTCCTCCTCCTCCAGAGACTCGGCAGAGCGTCCACTCGTCTCCTCCTCCTCCAGAGACTCGGCAGAGCGTCCACTCGTCTCCACCTCCTCCAGAGACTCAGCAGAGCGTCCACTCGTCTCCTCCTCCAGAGACTCGGCAGAGCGTCCACTCGTCTCCTCCTCCAGAGACTCGGCAGAGCGTCCACTCGTCTCCTCCTCCTCCAGAGACTCGGCAGAGCGTCCACTCGTCTCCTCCTCCTCCAGAGACTCGGCAGAGCGTCCACTCGTCTCCTCCTCCTCCAGAGACTCGGCAGAGCGTCCACACGTCTCCTCCTCCAGAGACTCGGCAGAGCGTCCACACGTCTCCTCCTCCTCCAGAGACCCGGCAGAGCGTCCACACGTCTCCTCCTCCTCCAGGGACCCGGCAGAGCATCCACTCGTCTCCTCCTCCTCCAGAGACTCGGCAGAGCGTCCACACGTCTCCTCCTCCTCCAGAGACTCGGCAGAGTGTCCACACGTCTCCTCCTCCTCCAGAGACCCGGCAGAGCGTCCACACGTCTCCACCTCCTCCAGAGACTCGGCAGAGCGTCCACTCGTCTCCTCCTCCTCCAGAGACTCGGCAGAGCGTCCACTCGTCTCCTCCTCCTCCAGAGACTCGGCAGAGCGTCCACACGTCTCCTCCTCCTCCAGAGACTCGGCAGAGCGTCCACTCGTCTCCACCTCCTCCAGAGACTCGGCAGAGCGTCCACTCGTCTCCTCCTCCTCCAGGGACTCGGCAGAGCGTCCACACGTCTCCTCCTCCAGAGACCCGGCAGAGCGTCCACTCGTCTCCTCCTCCTCCAGAGACTCGGCAGAGCGTCCACTCGTCTCCTCCAGAGACTCGGCAGAGCGTCCACTCGTCTCCTCCTCCTCCTCCAGAGACTCGGCAGAGCGTCCACACGTCTCCTCCTCCAGAGACTCAGCAGAGCGTCCACTCGTCTCCTCCTCCTCCAGAGACTCGGCAGAGCGTCCACTCGTCTCCACCTCCTCCAGAGACTCGGCAGAGCGTCCACTCGTCTCCACCTCCTCCAGAGACTCAGCAGAGCGTCCACTCGTCTCCTCCTCCAGAGACTCAGCAGAGCGTCCACTCGTCTCCTCCTCCTCCAGAGACTCGGCAGAGCGTCCACTCCTCCAGAGACGAGTTCAAAGAGCTCGATTCTAACGCTGCCATCTTGTGGTGAGGAGGTCATTTGGAGTCTGTGCAGTGAGGGAGGAGTCTGTGCAGTGAGGGAGGAGTCTGTGCAGTGAGGGAGGAGTCTGTGCAGTGAGGGAGGAGCCGGGCGCTGAAGAGACACCAGGAGACAAACTGACCCTAAGGTTCGAGGTCGCCTCTGCTGCTGATTGGTTGATTGATTCTTGTCGCTGCAGCTTCGTGTCCGAGTGGAGCTGACGGGGGTTCTGACGTCGTCGTGTCAACGGGACAATTTAGGGACAGAGGTCGGGACAGAGGTCGGGACAGAGGTCGGGACAGAGGTCAGCTCAGGGTCAGCGCATTAACGCACAAACGTCCTGTACCGATACATTTGAATGATTATTGTCACACAGTGTTCGTTCCAACGACGATAAAGTTTCAACAAAGTCAGTCGTGATGATTAAAGTATAATTTGAATAATAACTTAAATAATTACTGTAGATAACATCGAACAGCTCGTTCAGATCGTTTCAATTCAAAGTGTCTGAATGGTTTACCCCCCCCGACCTCGTCCGCTGTGATTGGTTCACACACAGACCCCCCCCTGCGTGACTTCCTGTGGGCGGAGTCATACCTGCGGTCCGTCAGCCAGCCGAACGTGATGTTCCCCACGATGTCAACGACTCCGAGGATGGACATGAGGAAGGCGGCGTGCTGCTGGCCGACGCCGGCGTGCAGCGCGTAGGGCACGAGGTAGACGAAGGGGAGGCTGCAGCCGCTGGCTAAGAACAGGAAGGACGCGGCCAGGAACAGGAAGTCCGGCAGCAGCAGGAAGCGGAACTCCTTACTGGACCAGGAGCTGAAGCAGCGCCTCCTCTCCACCTGAGGGGCGGGGCTTCCCGGCAGCAGGGGCAGCGACGGTGAAGAAGAAGCAGAGGGCGACGCCCCTGATGACGAACCTCCACCTTCGGATTCGTAGGAGAGCTTCACTGCGAGGTCGGCGTCCTGCGAGGACCCGGGACCTGCGGAGGAGACGGACAGAGGTCGGCGAACGTCTACACGTGTTCTGTGGAAATGAAAACATGCTATCGCTGCTCCTCACCACGTCGCTCCTCCCCCTCTGAGGCCGCCTCCTCCTCCCGCAGTGGGATCGGTCGAAGAAGCGCCCCACAGACGCAGAGGTTGGCGACGAAGGCGCTGAGGACGAGCAGCGCCCCCCTCCACGTGTAGCGCTCGATCAGCATCTGCACCGCCGGCGCCAACACGAACGTCCCGATGCCGCTGCCCGACATCGCCACGCCGTACGCCAGGGCCGCCCGCCGCCGGAAGTAACCGCCCACCAGGGCGATGGCCGGCGTGTAGCAGAGAGCGAAACCCAGACCTGGACAACGAGGACATGTGGACCTGTGAGGACATGTGAGGACATGTGTTGACCTGTGAGGACATGTGAGGACATGTTGACCTGTGAGGACATGTGAGGACATGTTGACCTGTGAGGACATGTGAGGACATGTGAGGACATGTTGACCTGTGAGGACATGTGAGGACATGTGTTGACCTGTGAGGACATGTGAGGACATGTGTTGACCTGTGAGGACATGTGAGGACATGTTGACCTGTGAGGACATGTGAGGACATGTTGACCTGTGAGGACATGTGAGGACATGTTGACCTGTGTGGACCTGTTGACCTGTGTGGACATGTTGACCTGTGTGGACATGTGAGGACATGTGTTGACCTGTGAGGACATGTGAGGACATGTTGACCTGTGAGGACATGTGAGGACATGTGTTGACCTGTGTGGACATGTGAGGACATGTTGACCTGTGAGGACATGTTGACCTGTGTGGACATGTTGACCTGTGTGGACATGTGAGGACATGTGTTGACCTGTGAGGACATGTGAGGACATGTTGACCTGTGTGGACCTGTTGACATGTGTGGACATGTTGACCTGTGTGGACCTGTTGACATGTGTGGACATGTGAGGACCTATTGACCTGTGAGGACCTGTGAGGACATGTTGACCTGTGTGGACATGTTGACCTGTGTGGACATGTGAGGACCTATTGACCTGTGTGGACATGTTGACATGTGTGGACATGTTGACATGTGTGGACATGTGTGGACATGTGAGGACATGTTGACATGTGTGGACATATGTGGACATGTGAGGACATGTTGACCTGTGAGGACCTGTGTGGACATGTGAGGACATGTTGACATGTGTGGACATGTGTGGACATGTGTGGACATGTTGACCTGTGAAGACGCCCATGAAGACATAGAGCAGCTCCAGGCTGCTGGTGAAGGAGCTGAGGAGGAGGCCACAGGACGAGATGAGTCCTCCCAACATCACCGTCCCCCGGCAGGACCACCGGGTCCCGATCAGACTGCCGACAGGAGCTGGACACACAAACACACACAAACACACACAAACACACACAAACACACACAAACACACACAAACACACAGGTCAGAGCGGTGCAGCGCCCCTGCAGGCTGCGTGTGGGAGTGCAGGCACGGACCAAAGAGCATGGTGCTGCAGTCCAGCAGGCTGTGGATCCACGCCGTCTCCGAGTAGTCGGCTCCAAAATGATCCTGAAACTCCATGAAGAAGATGGACGTGCACCTGCAGACGGATCAGCTGAGTCAGGGTTGTGTAACCACTGAGGCTTCTGGACTTCATGTAAATGGTTTTAATGGTTAAACCGGGACCACAGTCCACCCGCTCTCGCAATGATCCACTTCCTAGTAAGTGGTTGCCGGGGAAACCGAGGAAGAGCTAGCCTCATGGAAACGACGTGGTTCAGAAAATGATTGGACTCGATCCTCCATTAACGAGGTTTTCTCCATCACGTGGTTCTGGAACATCTCTGATCGGACCCGAGGTTCACGAGCCTGGAGAACGACGTTGAATCTGGGAAATAACAGACAGGAAGTGAAAGGCTTCCTGTCTGTCAGACAGGAAGTGAAAGGCTTCCTGTCTGTCAGACAGGAAGTGAAAGGCTTCCTGTCGGTCAGACAGGAAGTGAAAGGCTTCCTGTCTGACAGACAGGAAGTGAAAGGCTTCCTGTCTGTGGCTCAGCAGCTGATCTCAGGCTCGATGGTTCCAGCACCAAGTTTCTGTGTTTGATGATGAAACGTCTCAGACGTCCATCGTGTCTCAAACTGGTTCTGAGACGGAAACTGTTTTACTCTTTATTAGTTTTATATTTGTGTGGCTCATCTGTAAAGTTTTAAAGAGCCTGGAGATAATGTTTATCATGATTTGACGTGTTTCCTCCTCGTTGTTGTTTGTGAAGCTGCTGTTTGTTCATGTGTTAGCGTCTCGGCCTGAGACCTTCACACCTGCTCCCTCTCGTTTGTCCTGGTCCCCTGGGGGGGGAACCGTCCCTCAGCTGACCAGGCACCACACATGCATTCAGGCTAGCTTAGCTTAGCATCAACACTGGAAACAAGGGGAAACTCCTTTAGAGATCAAAATGAAAATGTTGGAGACTGTTTCCAGTCTCAATGCTATGCTAAGCTATCTCTCTTTATAGAACTACAAACTGTTTGATTAAACTACAAATTGTGACCGACAGTCTTTCACAAAAAACAGAAAAACTAAGTTTAATAGAAACCAACATGTTCAGCAGTGTGTCGTCCATGAACAGTTAAAGAGAGAGAGCTTCTGTTTCTGTCAACACTACACACACACACACACACACACACACACACACACACACACACACACACACCTGGTCACTGCTCGTGTGCAGACCGTCACCATGAAGCAGGAGCCGACGACCACCCAGCCCCAGCCGCCGTCGGGAGGAGACACCTCGCTGCTGCGCTGCTTCACATCCACCATGACTGCAGACTGAGCTGGACTCCTCGGGTCCTGGTTCAGGTCCTGGTTCAAGTCCTGGTCCTGGTCCGAGTCCTGGTCCTGGTCCTGGTCCTGGTCCTGGTCCTGGTCCTGGTCCTGGTCCGGGTCCTGCTCCTGGTTCTGATTGAGGTTCAGGTTCAACTCCTCTGCTGATGGGAGGCGACTGGCCTCCCGAGTTAAAAACGTCTCTGGTCAATAAGTCTCCACCCGGCCCTCAATCATTAACCCCCCCATCGGCCTGATCCCTGGACGTGATGAGGTATTAACCAAGCGCTCCCACATTCACAGGAGCGTTTGATTTCAGACCCTCAGGTTGTCCAGTGTCTGTCCATCTTCTGCTCAGACTCAGACAACATCTGCAGCTGTGACAGGGAGCGCTTGATTCAGCCGACCACCCCCCCCCATCCCAATGGCCCATGTCAGGTGTCGAGTGTCTGACAAGGAGCGCACCCTGACTGACAGGTGTAACAGGACGGTGTTTAAGTCCTGTTGTCCCCATGTGTTTATTTACGTCCTGAGAGGTGTTTACTCCCAGAGGGACATCAGGGACCAGCATCCGGGCCTGGACCAGGGGGAGGACCAGGGGGAGGAGCAGGACCAGGTCAGGGACCAGCATCCGGGCCTGGACCAGGGGGAGGAGCACGACCAGGACCAGGGCCTGGACCAGCATCCGGGCCTGGACCAGGGGGAGGAGCAGGACCAGGTCAGGGACCAGCATCCGGGCCTGGACCAGGGGGAGGAGCACGACCAGGTCAGGGACCAGTATCCGGGCCTGGACCAGGGGGAGGACCAGGGGGAGGAGCAGGACCAGGTTAAGGACCAGCATCCGGTCCTGGACCAGGGGGAGGAGCACGACCAGGACCAGGACCAGGGCCTGGACCAGCATCAGGGCCTGGACCAGGGGGAGGACCAGGGGGAGGAGCAGGACCAGGTTAAGAACCAGCATCCGGGCCTGGACCAGGGGGAGGAGCACGACCAGGTCAGGGACCAGCATCCGGGCCTGGACCAGGGGGAGGACCAGGGGGAGGAGCAGGACCAGGTTAAGGACCAGCATCCGGTCCTGGACCAGGGGGAGGAGCACGACCAGGACCAGGACCAGGGCCTGGACCAGCATCAGGGCCTGGACCAGGGGGAGGACCAGGGGGAGGAGCAGGACCAGGTTAAGAACCAGCATCCGGGCCTGGACCAGGGGGAGGAGCAGGACCAGGACCAGGACCAGGGCCTGGACCAGCATCAGGGCCTGGACCAGGGGGAGGACCAGGGGGAGGAGCAGGACCAGGTTAAGGACCAGCATTCGGGGCCTGGACCAGGGGGAGGACCAGGACCAGGTCAAGGACCAGCATCAGGGCCTGGACCAGGGGGAGGAGCAGGACCAGGTCAAGGACCAGCATCAGGGCCTGGACCAGGGAGAGGAGCAGGAACAGGTTAAGGACCAGGGCCTGGACCAGCATCAGGGCCTGGACGGAGGACCAGGGCCTGGACCGGGGGCAGAGCCAAGACCAGG